>NC_091190.1:32605254-32897754 GCF_040958095.1 Procambarus clarkii | reverse complement strand
AACAATATCTTTCAGGACCCTTTCCTCCGTTTTATGAGCTGTGGAAAAGAAGTTCCTGTAAAATAGTCTAATAAGGGGTACAGGTGTTGTGTTAGTTGTCTCTTCAGAGGTTGCATGGCTTTTCACCTTCCTTCTTATGATGTCTTCAACGAAACCATTGGAGAAGCCGTTGTTGAAACTAACAACGTTATATGGAGGACAATATATATATATATATATATATATATATATATATATATATATATATATATATATATATATATATATATATATATATATATACCCTATTAATGCCACCTCACCCCATCCACCTCTCTCAAATGTAGATATAAAATCGGAGATGCGTAAGTTCTATTCAGTTGTGTATTTTAAACTAAAGTCTTTGAAAATGTAATTAGTTTTACGAAACGCGCTCGTGTCGCGTCAGACTAGAAATAAAAATGAATTTTGGAGAATTGATTTTTGATTTACCTCCAACAGTGAAAAGAAATGTATGAAAGATTGAGAAAATTCGTGTTAGAATTATTAATCTTACTTTTTCGGTCATATTTAATAATATATGTCTACAGGAAAGACTGCTACCAAAATATACTAATATATATATATATATATATATATATATATATATATATATATATATATATATATATATATATATATATATATATATATATATATATATATATATATATATATATATATATATATATATATATTATTAAATATGACCGAAAAAGTAAGATTAATAATTCTAACACGAATTTTCTCGATCTTTCGTACGTTTCTTTTCACTGTTGGTGGTAATTCAAAAATCAATTCTCCAAAATTCATTTTTATTTCTAGTCTGACGCGACACTTGAGCGCGTTTCGTAAAACTTATTACATTTTCAAAGACTTTAGCTTACACATACACAACTGAATAGAACTTACACATCTTCAATTTGTTTATATCTACATTTGAGTGAGGTGGATGGGGTGAGGTGGTATTAATAGGGTATTAAATTCCTAAACACAAGACAGAACACGAAACAATGGGTATTGAATGGAAGTGATTTGTAGAAAGCCTATTGGTCCATATTTCATGATGCTTCTATATTGGAGCGGAGTCTTGAGGTGGGTAGAATAGTTGTGCATTAATTAGCTGTTGATTGCTGGTGTAGACTTCTTGATGTGTAGAGCCTCGCAGACGTCAAGTCGCCTGCTATCGCTGTATCTATCGATGATTTCTGTGTTGTTTACTAGGATTTCTCTGGCGATGGTTTGGTTGTGGGAAGAGATTATATGTTCCTTAATGGAGCCCTGTTGCTTATGCATCGTTAAACGCCTAGAAAGAGATGTTGTTGTCTTGCCTATATACTTGCCTATTAATGCCACCTCACCCCATCCACCTCTCTCAAATGTAGATATAAAATCGGAGATGCGTAAGTTCTATTCAGTTGTGTATTTGTAAACTAAAGTCTTTGAAAATGTAATAAGTTTTACGAAACGCGCTCGTGTCGCGTCAGACTAGAAATAAAAATGAATTTTGGAGAATTGATTTTTGATTTACCTCCAACAGTGAAAAGAAATGTACGAAAGATTGAGAAAATTCGTGTTAGAATTATTAATCTTACTTTTTCGGTCATATTTAATAATATATGTCTACAGGAAAGACTGCTACCAAAATATACTAATATATATATATATATATATATATATATATATATATATATATATATATATATATATATATATATATATATATATATATATATATATATATATATATATATATATATTATTAAATATGACCGAAAAAGTAAGATTAATAATTCTAACACGAATTTTCTCGATCTTTCGTACGTTTCTTTTCACTGTTGGTGGTAATTCAAAAATCAATTCTCCAAAATTCATTTTTATTTCTAGTCTGACGCGACACTTGAGCGCGTTTCGTAAAACTTATTACATTTTCAAAGACTTTAGCTTACACATACACAACTGAATAGAACTTACACATCTTCAATTTGTTTATATCTACATTTGAGTGAGGTGGATGGGGTGAGGTGGTATTAATAGGGTATTAAATTCCTAAACACAAGACAGAACACGAAACAATGGGTATTGAATGGAAGTGATTTGTAGAAAGCCTATTGGTCCATATTTCATGATGCTTCTATATTGGAGCGGAGTCTTGAGGTGGGTAGAATAGTTGTGCATTAATTAGCTGTTGATTGCTGGTGTAGACTTCTTGATGTGTAGAGCCTCGCAGACGTCAAGTCGCCTGCTATCGCTGTATCTATCGATGATTTCTGTGTTGTTTACTAGGATTTCTCTGGCGATGGTTTGGTTGTGGGAAGAGATTATATGTTCCTTAATGGAGCCCTGTTGCTTATGCATCGTTAAACGCCTAGAAAGAGATGTTGTTGTCTTGCCTATATACTTGCCTATTAATGCCACCTCACCCCATCCACCTCTCTCAAATGTAGATATAAAATCGGAGATGCGTAAGTTCTATTCAGTTGTGTATTTGTAAACTAAAGTCTTTGAAAATGTAATAAGTTTTACGAAACGCGCTCGTGTCGCGTCAGACTAGAAATAAAAATGAATTTTGGAGAATTGATTTTTGATTTACCTCCAACAGTGAAAAGAAATGTACGAAAGATTGAGAAAATTCGTGTTAGAATTATTAATCTTACTTTTTCGGTCATATTTAATAATATATGTCTACAGGAAAGACTGCTACCAAAATATACTAATATATATATATATATATATATATATATATATATATATATATATATATATATATATATATATATATATATATATATATATATATATATATATATATATATATATATTATTAAATATGACCGAAAAAGTAAGATTAATAATTCTAACACGAATTTTCTCGATCTTTCGTACGTTTCTTTTCACTGTTGGTGGTAATTCAAAAATCAATTCTCCAAAATTCATTTTTATTTCTAGTCTGACGCGACACTTGAGCGCGTTTCGTAAAACTTATTACATTTTCAAAGACTTTAGCTTACACATACACAACTGAATAGAACTTACACATCTTCAATTTGTTTATATCTACATTTGAGTGAGGTGGATGGGGTGAGGTGGTATTAATAGGGTATTAAATTCCTAAACACAAGACAGAACACGAAACAATGGGTATTGAATGGAAGTGATTTGTAGAAAGCCTATTGGTCCATATTTCATGATGCTTCTATATTGGAGCGGAGTCTTGAGGTGGGTAGAATAGTTGTGCATTAATTAGCTGTTGATTGCTGGTGTAGACTTCTTGATGTGTAGAGCCTCGCAGACGTCAAGTCGCCTGCTATCGCTGTATCTATCGATGATTTCTGTGTTGTTTACTAGGATTTCTCTGGCGATGGTTTGGTTGTGGGAAGAGATTATATGTTCCTTAATGGAGCCCTGTTGCTTATGCATCGTTAAACGCCTAGAAAGAGATGTTGTTGTCTTGCCTATATACTTGCCTATTAATGCCACCTCACCCCATCCACCTCTCTCAAATGTAGATATAAAATCGGAGATGCGTAAGTTCTATTCAGTTATGTATTTGTAAACTAAAGTCTTTGAAAATGTAATAAGTTTTACGAAACGCGCTCGTGTCGCGTCAGACTAGAAATAAAAATGAATTTTGGAGAATTGATTTTTGATTTACCTCCAACAGTGAAAAGAAATGTACGAAAGATTGAGAAAATTCGTGTTAGAATTATTAATCTTACTTTTTCGGTCATATTTATTAATATATGTCTACAGGAAAGACTGCTACCAAAATATACTAATATTAAAGCGCACGACCCAGCAGCAAGGAATCAAGCCTTCACGATAAAATATCGCCAGGATCTAATTCGTGATCAGATATACAAGGCAGAGAATGAAATCAAAGACAACAAAACGCAACTACTTCATGCTACAAACGAGTGGAGAAATAGCAACATCGACGAAAGTCTCCGTACCCGCATTGAACAACACCTTGACATCCTCACAGACCAACATCACCTCAGCACTGAAACAAGGATTATCAAGAAACTAACAACATTATATGGAGGACCTATGGCAATTCCACGACCAAGAGATGGCTTCCTGAACCTTGCAGGAATTAACCTCACTGAGGACCAAGTCACTCTCCTAAATCTGGGCATAAACTGTCATGTTATGTCCAGACCGAGTGAGATGGCCCGGAAAGTAGAGTTGGAAATTCTGTTGGACGACATATTCGACCTCGAGACACAAAAGAAGGTCACTACCAAAGATACCTTACAAGCAGAACTCATTGCAGAAGGAGGAAAGAATCGAGGCAATTACAGAAGCACCATACTGTCCCCCGAGCTTAAAGCGGCAGCTAAAAGCCTTCGTGAGAACAAGGAGATAGTTGTCAGGAGAGGTGACAAGTCGCCAATATATGTCATTCTTAAAAAAGACGAATATCTGGCGAAAATGAACATCATACTCTCTGACCAAACTAAGTTCCAAAGGGTAATGAAGGACACTACAGCCGAATTAAAAGCAAAGGTCAACAAACTGATCGAAACTGTGAACGCCAAGAAATCCGGACTCCACCTGCCAAAGATCATTGGGGAATATAAACCTGGATATGCGTATGGAAATGTCAAGACACACAAGCCTGGAAACCCACTTCGGCCAATCATTAGCCAGATACCCACACCCACGTACAGACTGGCGAAGCGACTCAACGGCCTGCTGACTCCTTATGTTCCTTGCGCCTTCAGCCTGAAGTCTCCAAAGGAATTTGTTGACTTACTGTGGGGCACACGGGCCACAGGGATAAGAGCCTCGTTGGACGTAGAATCGCTGTTTACCAACGTACCTGTGGACGAGACAATCGGGATGATAGCCGACAGAGTGTATCGTGATCCAGCCTGTACTCCTCTTGACATACCAGAAAATATTCTGAGGAAACTACTCCAAGCTTGTACTAAAGAGGCACCCTTCTTGAGCCCGGATGGGCACATGTATAAGCAAGTAGATGGGGTCGCCATGGGTTCTCCCCTAGGTGTCCTGTTTGCAAACTTCTACATGGGTACCATCGAGCAAAAAGTCTTAGTCGACATGAACTTGAAACCGGCCATATACTGCAGGTATGTTGACGACATTTTTACACAGGTACCTGATGTCAGACATCTGCAGGAGCTGAAGGAGGCATTTGAGCAGAGTTCCGTGCTGCGTTTCACTTACGAGATGGCAAAGGATGGGAAGCTGCCCTTTCTAGATGTAACAGTCATGGAAAAGAGCGGAGGTTTCCACACTGCAGTCTACACTAAGGAAACGAACATAGGAATGTGCCTAAATGCCAACAGCGACTGCCCAGACAGGTACAAGAGGAGTGTTGTTAACGCTTATGTCGACCGTGCTCTCAGCCACAGCTCAGAATGGAAGCAAGTCGACGAAGAACTCTGTAGGGTAAGGCAGGTCCTAGTCAACAACGGCTTCTCCAATGGTTTCGTCGAAGACATCATAAGAAGGAAAGTGAAACGCCATGCAACCTCTGAAGAGACAACTAACACAACACCTATACCCCCTATCAGACTATTTTACAGGAACTTCTTTTCCACAGCTCATAAAATGGAGGAAAGGGTCCTGAAAGATATTGTTAATAGAAACGTTATCCCTACAGACAAAAATCAGAGGATACAACTGACGATTTACTATAAAACCAGAAAAACGGCCAGCCTACTCATGAGAAACTCTCCAGACACGAAACAGAACGCTTTAAAAGAGACTAACGTCGTCTATGCCTTCAAATGCCCTCATGGGGACTGTAAGCTCCAAAAAAACCCAGTATATAGGCAAGACAACAACATCTCTTTCTAGGCGTTTAACGATGCATAAGCAACAGGGCTCCATTAAGGAACATATAATCTCTTCCCACAACCAAACCATCGCCAGAGAAATCCTAGTAAACAACACAGAAATCATCGATAGATACAGCGATAGCAGGCGGCTTGACGTTTGCGAGGCACTACACATCAAGAAGTCAACACCAGCAATCAACAGCCAATTAATGCACAACTATATTCTACCCACCTCAAGACTCCGCTCCAATATAGAAGCATCAAGAAATATGGACCAATAGGCTTTCTACAATCACTTCTATTCAATACCCATTGTTTCGTGTTCTGTCTTGTGTTGATGAAATTAATACCCTATTAATGCCACCTCTTGTTCTGTCTTGTGTTGATGAAATTAATACCCTATTAATGCCACCTCACCCTGTCCACCTCTCTCAAATGTAGATATAAAATCGGAGATGCGCAAGTTCTATTCAGTTGTGTATTTGTAAACTAAAGTCTTTGAAAATGTAATAAGTTTTACGAAACGCGCTCGTGTCGCTTCAGACTAGAAATAAAAATGAATTTTGGAGAATTGATTTTTGATTTACCTCCAACAGTGAAAAGAAATGTACGAAAGATTGAGAAAATTCGTGTTAGAATTATTAATCTTACTTTTTCGGTCATATTTAATAATATATATATATATATATATATATATATATATATATATATATATATATATATATATATATATATATATATATATATATATATATATATATATATATATATATATATATATATATATATATATATATATCACTATATATATATATATATATATATATATATATATATATATATATATATATATATATATATATATATATATATAAGGCACAACTCTCCTAAACACGAGAGTGAAGTATAGAACTTTAGAACACTTTCCCACCAGGAGACTCGAACCCTAGCCAGCACAGAAGCCTTCCAGCAACTGGCATAACAGGTACGCCTCCACCACCCGCTCAGACCCTTAAAAGAGATGGTAATTTCGGAGTATTTAAATGCACCAAAGATCACCACCTCCCAAGAGCACTAGAGCAAGTGAGGGGTCATTTAGATGTTAATTTCATCAAGTCCCTGTTAATATGGGAAGATACAGTGTCTATGCTTAAGGCACAACTCTCCTAAACACGAGAGTGAAGTATAGAACTTTAGAACACTTTCCCACCAGGAGACTCGAACCCTAGCCAGCATTACGTCCTCTAATTACTCAACACAAAGCTGCTATTAGGACAATAACCAATTCTGGCCCCAGACATCACTCGGTACCCCTACTCAAATCTCTGAATATGTTAGACATTAAGTCACTGCACATTCTCTCATGTGTATTATACATATATAAAACGCTAAACTATAATGCCAATCCTGATCTCAAAAGCTTCATAGAAGGTTGTAACAGAACCCATGAGCACCACACCAGAAATAAATACAGTTTTGATATTCCTAGAGTACGACTTAATCAAACTAGAAATGCTCTACAAATCAAGGGGCCCAGAATGTGGAATGACCTTCCCAACCATGTTAAAGACTGTACCTCTCTCAACCAGTTTAAGTTAAAAGCGAAGCAATACCTAATAAATTCCCTGTAACCTACCTTACCCTTCTATTGTCAACCAATGTCTGTTTTTTCTTTAAAGAGCGCTGTTCGTCGACATAATTGTATTTGTGCTGCTTTTTCATCTAAGTTTTCATTTCTTGTTTTCATTCTACTCATTATGCTCAATTAGTATTAAGCTTGTCATTTAAGTTTATCATGCCCGAAACGCTTTGCGTAATAGTGGCTTTAGGCATTGTATGTACTAGCCCTACCTATAAGTCAACCAATCCTTGTAAAAATTTATTGGATGTATGTACCTTACCTAAATAAAATTGTATTGTATTGTATTGGATGAAAATGTGGGTAAAATGGGTTTTGGCTGTGCTATGATACACAACATTTAGGCATATTTGGTGGAAATTGTCTCCAATTTGGTGGCGATAGCTTAAATTTCCCCAACTTTAATCAAATCTGCTAGGTCAGGGATAGGTAAGGCTATGTAGGGTAGGTTGGAATATGTGAAAACTTGGCTAAAATGGTCATTGGCTGAGCTATGTAACAAAACATTTTGGGTATATTGGGTAGAAATTGTCTTAAATTAGGTTGAATTTAGGTGAGTAAGCATAAATTTCACGAACTTTATTCAAATATAGCTTGGGATATGCTAGGTCAGGTTAGGTAAGGCTGTGTAAGGTAAGATGGAATAGGTGAAAACTTGGGTGAAATGAACTTTGGCCATGCTAAGATACAAAACATTTGGGTATATTCGGTGGAAATTGGCTTATATTAGGTTAAATTTAGGTGGGAAAGGCATAAATTTTGCCAACTATAATCAAATCTGACTTTGGATATGCCAGGAGAGGCTGGGTAGGGTTGTCTAGGGCAGGTTGGAATAGGTGAAAACTCAGCTAAAATGAGCTTTGGCCGTGCTATGTTCCAAAACATTTTTGGTTATATTTGGTGGAAATTGTCTTAAATTAGGTCAAATTTATACGGGATAACTTAAATTTTGCCGACATATTCAAATCTAGGTTTGAATATGCTAGGATAGGTTAGGTAAGGTTGCGTAGGGTAGGATGGCATAGGAGAAAATGTAGGTAAGAAAATGGGCTTTGGCAATGCTATGATACAGAACATTTGGATATATTTGGTGAGAATTGTCTTAAATTAGGTCAAATTTAGGTGGGAATAGCTTAAATTTCATCAACTTTAACCAAATCTAGGTTTGGATATGCTAGGTTAGGTTAGGTAAGGTTGCATAGGGTAGGATGGAATAGGAGAATATGTAGGTAAAAATGGGATTTGGCAGTGCACAACATTTGGGGATATTTGGTGGGAATTGCCTTAAATTAGCTCGAATTTATGTGGGATAGCTTAAATTTCGCCGACTTTAACCAAATCTAGGTTTGGATATGCTAGGATAGGTTAGGTAAGGTTGCGTAGGGTAGGATGGAATAGGAGAAAATGTGGGTAACAATGGGCTTTGGCAGTGTTGTGATACACAACATTGGGGTATATTTGGTGGAAATTGCCTTAAATTAGATTGAATATAGGTGGCATAGCTTAAATTTTACCAACTTGAACTAAATCTAGGTTTGGATATGCTAGGTCAGGTTAGATGAGGTCGTGTAGGGAAGGACATACATATAATATCTTAGGGGTCATGAACTAGCATGTTTATGAAATAGTGTAAATTTTCCTATTAGGGGTTCGAGCTATATGGCCAACTCATGTAATGTATGGACAGAGGTGACATAGGCTTGTATGTGAGGATATGGGATGCTCATATTTAGTTAGTTTAGCTTTTACTAGGTTAAATTTAATCAAATTTGTGTAGAATAAGTATATTTTTTTTATAGATTTAGATGAATTTAGGTTTTAATAGGATGCATTTTTGATAAGATATAGCAAATTTGCTTAAAATTATCATAGAAAATATTGACTTCACCTAACCCTACCTGCCCTAACATAACTAAGGCTAGAACAAATAAGTCTGTTAGATGGTTTGCATATGTATATATGGGTGGCCTGATTGGAGAGGATGTGACAAGGAAGGTATTAATAAGACATTAAAAACAATGGACATATGTTAGATGAATAGTTTAGCACTAATAATGTTGAAATATTAATGGAAAATGAATGTGTTTTATATTGAGCTCATCGGAAGTCATATGTACCTTTTTTATATGTGAAATTCTGACTTTTGGGAGTTGGTTAAACTCAGCATATTGTAATTAATGTCCTAAATATACTTAGAAAAATATCATGCAAATTGTGTATTGTTTGACCCAGTTGGTTGTGTTTGTATTTGTACATATATTGCACAATTAATATACTTGTGTATTAATTGTGCAGATTATGTATTTTGCATAAGGGGATATATGACTGGAAGTATGAGAGTTGTTGTAGGGTATTCATAATTTATTATCCTGATACATGTGAAAGGTGCTGCACCTAGGCCAAGTTTCAGCATCTCAGCCTAAATAGAGAAGGAGAAAAAAAAAATTATACAATTTTTCAACAATGTTCAATTGGTTTCACAGCCCACAATTGTGAACCAAAATCATTTCTACGACACTCAGCTATTACCTTACTATATAATAAAGATTTGGTTGATCGATCTTTATCCCAGATGTATTTAGTGCAATAATACAGATTTTTAAAAGCTTCCCAAAAACGTATCCAACAAAATGAAGTGTATCATTATTTATAAAATCAATAAATCTACGTAGATAAGAAAAGTATCAACCGTTTTTAGAGGCGTAAAATCTACATATAATGTGCAAGTTTCATGTAAATTGAATAATAAATAAAGGCTGTGAAACCAGATCTAGTTGTAAAAGTTGGAGTTGCATAGCGCGCGCGACAAGATACTCATACTCACGGTCACTCGTGACAATGCGTGATTTACGCATTGCGGCCAGCTCGTACCTTCTATGGAGAGCTTGCATGCATCTAGCTTTCAATGCTTTTCTCTTGTTTGTTTGGTAAGTCATATTGCAGTACAAATAGCAATAATAGCATGAGTTCTGGAAGATATTGTGAGAGCGCGTCAGCGATACATCTACTCCCCACGAGAGACACACAGTCACTGATGGGCTGAGCCACATACCACCCTCTCTCTCACACGATACTGTTGCCAATGAGTGAGTTTATATTCATTTTATGCATAACATGTTATTTTCAACGCTATTACGAAAAATAAGACTTCTACAATGTAAGATACAATACCCCGCGGCGCACTCACGCCGCGAGGACCAGATTCACGAAAGTTGCAGCGGGAAATTTGACTCTAATTACGTTATTTTTCAAGATATCATTAAACGGTTTGGACCACAGTGTTGCCAGAACGTTGTAGTATTTTTCGTAAATATTCCATTTTTCTTCGGATTTTCGGTTACCATGGCCCCTTTTAAGTTGTATGATTATTGCAATTATGTATTGATTATATCTCTATAAATTGTGTATTGTTTTGTGCAAGTCGTATGTATTAATTGTATATGTATTTGTGGAAATTTTCTAGTTGTGTATTTAATGAATATGTGCTAGTTATGTATTATTCAGTTCTGTATTGATTTTATTTTTGAGCAATTTGTGTAAATGTCGCAATTGTATTTGTGTAAATCGTGTATTTATGCTAATTGTGTATTTTCATATTTGGGGTAGTTATGTATTGTACGTACTTGTGCTAGATATGTATTTGTGCAAGTTGTGTAATAATTATGAAAGATGTGTAATATATGTGAAAGTTGTGTATTAATTGCGCATGTTGTGTAATTGCATATGGACGAATTGTTTATTTATACCTTTGTTTATTGATTGTCATTGTGCAAGTCGAGAAATTATATAGCAAGTTTTCTTGTATTAATTGTGCAAAGATGTACAATAATTACACAAATTGTGAAATAATTGTCCATGTTTTATAATAATTGTTGTGCTAATAGTGCATTTATGCAAGTTGTGTTTTTAATTTGTTGAAGTGGAACTGGTGCAACTGTATTTTTGTGTGCAAATTGTGTATTTTGTGTAAGCTCTGTAATCTGAAAAAATAGACCTTTATGGTGTAAGTGTATTTTGGTTTATGAGACAATGTATGAGTATTTTGTGAAAATTATGTATGTGGAATTGTGGAATTTTAGTGAAAGCGCATTTGTGATTGTCTAAATGCATAAGCATTTTGATATATTTGTGCAAATACCATACTTTGTGTAAATGTCATACTCTGAGTGTACATGCAAAATTGTGTAAATGGTATATTTTTGTGTGCAACTGACATATTTCGTATGTAAATGTCATATTTTTGTGTGATGGTATATTTTGAGTGTAAATAATATATTTTGTGCATAAATGGCATATTTGGCGTGTAACTGCTGTATTTTCTGTGTATGGCATAAATCACATCTGATTAATGGGGGAAATGGTGGCAAAAAACTAGGCTATTCTCTATGAATGTATGGGTTGTGGAGTATGTGTAGGTATGTATGCATGTATTTGCGCGTGTTGGTTTAGAAAGTAGGATTTTTTATTTTTGAGGTGTAGAAATGATTAGGCTATGAATATAGTGACTAGCATCCAGCTAAGTTGCTAGATGGATGAATTGAGGTGCGACATTTGGATAGCTATTTGATGGATGTGAGGACAGTTGACTAGCCTATCAACACAGCTAATAATCCGCTGTGCTGCCAGATGTGTGGTAGCTACTTGTGGATTACAGTACGATATCTAGCTATAGGGTTTCATAATTGCTGTTGTGTATAAAACTAGAATGACAGCTATTTATTAAAACTATTATTGTAAACTAATACTTTAAGTGGATCTCTTGGTTGTTTTAAGCATAGGGTGGACACGAATATGAATGAGATTGGGTGGAGATATATAGGAGCCTCGTATGGGCCAATAGGACTTCTGCAGTTACCTTTATTCTTATGTTCAGCTCACCTACAATGCTGCCAGATGTACGATTTCTACAAAAAATTGCGGTATGACATTTGGGTTGCTGTTATACTTTTGCACTTATCACCGAATAATGATTGCAGTTGTGGATAATTAAAATGTATATTCTTAAACCTCTGATTAGGTTAGGTGGGGATGGATTGTCTAGTCATTTTTGAATAATAATAATATGCTAGTTGGACGCTAAAGGTTGCATTGGTTATCTGGTGACGTCACACATAGTTGACCAGTCAGGTGCTGTAATGCCTTGACACTTATACGCTAATGGCCATTAATACCTTATCCCTATACCTGAGTTTTGTTTTGAGCGAATGTGAGATGTGTATATGGTTAGGGACAATATTGGATTAATACTGAACTCTCATTGAGATATCCAATGCCCAGGGCCCTGTTTTTTCATATAAATGACTGATAGCGGTTTTCATTTTTATTTTGCCCTATGAGAAATAAACGATCCTTCAAGAAAGATTGTCAAAGCTCAAATTACATTCTCTAGAAAGATGAAGAAGAATAAATAGGGGTGACATGATAGAGGTGTGACTGAATGGACATAGTAAAGGAGGATATTAATAACCTATTAAACGTATCAACATGAAACAGAACAGGAATAAATTGGATAAGTTTTACATTTAGGAAAAATGACCTGGGTAAATACTGGTTCAGTTACAGGGATGAACGCTGAGATACATGGTAGTTCATATGCAGGCGATGAGTCACAATAACGTGGCTGAAGTATGTTGACCAGACCACACACTAGAAATTGAAGGGACGACGACGTTTCGTCGGGACACAATCGACTTGAGAATGGTCCAGGACGGACCGAAACGTCGTCGTCCCTTCAATTTCTAGTGTGTGGTCTGGTCAACATGGTAGTTCATGCTCTGTGTTGCTCCCCCTTTTGCAATGGACGATAGTTGGAAGTAAATAGGAAATTTAAAATAGACTAGGGATGATGGTATTTTACATTAGGTTTCAGGGTTACTGTTGTATCACAAAACACACGACTCATAGACCGGCTTTTTAATCCCCTTGATCGTGCCTGTGCAGGAACGCTGAGCGGCTAGCTGGTGACGTCATTGACCATTAGCGATGCCTGTGCATGGGTCACTGGGGTGACGAAATTTGGGTATGCCAGAAGCCAGCCTTTTAATCCCCGTCAACGAAAATTTTATATGTTCAAAGAACGAAGATGATATATGCTCAATAAGCAATCTCCGAAGAAAGATTAACAAAGCTTAATTTACAATCTCTAGAAAGGTGAAGAAGAAATAGGGGTGACATGATGGAGGTGTGACTGAATGGATTCATGAACTATAAAGCTATCACTACCAGAGGTAACTAAAAACGGGTACGCCGAGTCAGGACCTTTTAATCCTCTTGATTGTACCTGTGCAAGGACATTGAGCGGCTACCTGGTGACGTCATTAACCATTAGCGATGGCTGTGCAAGGGGCGATGGGGTAACTAAAAACGGGTATGCCATAGAGGGGCCGTTAAATCTCACCGGGGTAACTAAAAACGGGTATGCCATAGAGGGGCTGTCGAAAAAAGCAAAACGGCCCCTCTATGGCATACTTTATACTACTAATCTGGACTTACTTGGTCCTTAAACTTTTTCAATCTTTCGTGGTTCTCCGTCGTAAGGTCACGCTGGAGTTTAACCCTGAACAAACAGAAAGAAAATTTATGGATAATGATCCCCGGGCTATTCCATTGCCGCGAAAGGTTTGCCCTTTTGTTTGGGCAGTGTCCAACAGGTAAAGTAGGTTAACTTTTTCATAGACCTGTAGCCGTGCTCGCAGGTCATAATCTCGCTTTATTCATTCTTGGGTTCATTCGTTCTTCATTGCGTCTTGGGGAGGTTGTCTCTCCTGGGGGTACATCAAATCTATTGGCTGGTTACTTTCTCGACCAAGCATTAATTTATTAGGGGTGAATCCGGTTTGTCGATTCTCGCTGGATCTAATTGCCCTTACTATATGTTGAACGTATTCATCCCAGCTGTCATGTCGAGAACTAGCATAACATCGCAATGCATCCATGATGGTTCTGTTGTATCTTTCTATCTGGCCATTTAGTGATGGCTTATAAGCTGTAGTACGGGTTTTATGCATGTGCATCATTTTGCAAAGGTTAGTAAACAAGTCACTCTCAAAGTTTCTCCCTTGGTCGGTGAAAATCTCAAACAGATACCCAAACTAGGTGAAGAATCCGTCGAGTGCCGCTCAAACCGTGTCCTCTACGGTCTGGGATGGTAGTGGCACACACTCAATCCATTTAGTAAACTGGTCTACCATCACCAGAAGGTATTCGTTGCCTTTCTGAGTCCTTGGCAATGGTCACAAAGAAATCCAGGTGTACTCTCTCGTTTGGTGCACCAGCATGGTATGTGCGCAACTCGTGCTTGCTGGTTTTGGATACTTTCTTTTTATACTGCAGTGATGGCATGAGGCCACATAATTAGCAGCCTGGGTTGTTAGCCCATTTAAAAAATATCTTGATTTGTTTCTCTCCATTGTACGATTCCTGCCTTGATGACCCATGTCGGGTATATCATGATATAACTTTAACACTTCCTGTCTCAGGCTCCTGGGTATGTATAAAAGTTTTTGGGCCGCTCCGTCCTAATCTGCTTTGTGCTACCACCAAAGGCCATTCTCCAGAATAAAGGCCTCTTTGTTTAGCCAGTAATATTTCATGGCGGGGCTGGCTCCGAACAGATCACCTTTTGCGGGTTGATGGCCTCACACTCATGTTCTTACCATACTCATGTCTGGGTCTTTCTCCGTCTGCTCTTGCAGCTCAAGCAAAGGCATTCCGTATCTGTCTGCTGTGGTCCTGGTGATAATTTGAACCTTTACCGCCCTTGGGGGGACTGTATCCAGTCCCTTGCCTGATGAGTCCTCTAATTCCCTTTGATCATTACCCCCCGGGTTCCATGGAAACACAACCAGGTTGTTATCCTCCGACCAGCAGTTTGGAAAAGGAGACTCGGTGCTTATTTGCCTGACTGCCCCCAGGGCCTGAACATTGCATGCACAATCGAACGATCCTGTAGCTAGTGGGACTACATCGTCTACCACTTCTTGAAACATTGCCCAGTTCTGGTGTGCCCTGCGACAATAAGAACAGCTCCCGCATGGCAGGTCTTGTACAGGAATGTCATGGTGAAAGTGTGTGCACAACTGCTGGGTATCCCCTTCTCTAGATAAAGAGTCCGCATTGGTGTGTTTCTTTCCCCGCTCTGTGTTGGATCTTTAAGTCAAACTGGCTCAGCTCTTCCAACCAATGAGCTAACTGACCTTGGGGATTCTTAAACCTAGTCAACCATACCAAACTGCTATGATCAGTTCGAACAGTAAAAGGCCAGCCCAAGAGATAGTGCCGAAAAAGCCTGGTGAACACTCACAACCGCCAACAACATCTTCCTGGTGGTACAATACCTTCTTTGTTCCGGGGTTAATGCAAAGCTGGCATAAGCGATTACCTTTTCCTGTTCCTCTTGAACCTGTAGCAGCTACGCACCTATTGCCCAGTCCGAGGCATCGGTATCCGGGGTAAAAGGGTCCTATCCGTTGGGTAGCCCCAAAACAGGAGACGTAGTCAAGGCTGTCTTGATAGCCTTGAAAGCCCCTTGGTGTTGGTTTCCCCAAACAAATTTGTTCGCACCGGTTAGTGCATACAGAGGAGCAGCTAGCTCCGCAAATCCTTTTATAAAGGTTCGGTGGTAATTGGGTGACCCTAAGAATCGTTCCACGTCTTTGGGTGACCTGGGGGGTCTGCCATCTCACCACTGCATCTATTGCCTCTTGTCCCAATTCTAGCCCCGTCCGGCTAACTATTCTGCCCAAGAATTGAACATGCTTCTTAAACAGGGCAGATTTTTGTGGCTTAAGGCGCAGGCCATTTCTTCTGAATCTTCCAAAGACTTGTTCCAGGTTTGAGAGGTGACTCTGGAAAGACTAGCCTAACACTAGAATATCATCCAAAAAAGCTAGCACCGTTTCCCAGTTCTCGTAACACCAGATTCATGACTTTGATGTAGGTAGCTGGGGCATTACAAAGACCAAAAGCCATTTTCTTGAATTCAAATAAACAGTACTTGGTGACAAATGCTGTCTTTTTCCGATCTTTCTCTGCTATATTTATCTGGTAATATGCTGAGTTGGCATCTAATTTACTGAACCCATTCGTTTCCCGCTAATGTGTCCAGGCATTCATCAACTAAGGGAAGCGGGTACACATCCTTTATGGTACGGGTGTTCAGTTCTCGGTAATCCACACACCATCGAACCGAGGTATCCCTTTTCCTCACTAAAACTAGTGCCGATGCTCACTCAGACATTGACGGTTGGATAATACCTGCATCCAGCATGTGTTGATGGTGTCCATTTTCTTCCTGTGCAAAACATGCAGGTGTCCACCATATTTTCTGTTTTTCATTGCCTGTGTTAATGTGATGAGATACTTCATTAAAAGATCCCAGATCAAATTCACTTGCAGCAAAGACGTCTTTATAAGTCAGCAACAGGTGGGTCAGTTGGATCTCCTGTTTATCTGTCAGAGTTTCTTCTATGCCCTGTAGCATGCTCTAAACATGAGCGGGTAGATTGCCTTGGGGTTCCTTAGGTACCTTATCAACAGACCTTATAGCAACTGCTGGACTGGATCCAGGTAAAACTACCCAGGCTGCCTCTGCATTGGCCCCATGCATTTGTCTCTTTAATGTGATATTTCGCTGTTATATTAAGTACACATATCCGCAAGGTTTTTCCCTTCTGGTGGAGTGTGCGAATTACTGGCACCTTCCCATCGTCCAAGGGTTCCACTAAATATTGGGGCATACTATTTTCCAGTTCACATTTGACTTTTGCGACCGAACGGGTGGGGTGACCATGTATTGAGACACTACCACTTTAGCTATGCAAGGGTCGACGTTGGAGTTAAATGAAAACAGTTCGATTTCAATCAAACTTTTTTGACGAGTTGTATATGAAAAGGGTTTCATCTGCTCCAAGTCTCAGCATCGTAGCATAAATAAGAAGGGAGAAAAAATATTGAATTATTTGTCAAAAATTTTCCAAAATGGTCAAACATGATTATCAAACACAAGTGTCAACTGAAATCACGTCTATGACTCTCAGCTATCACAATAGCATATATTAAAATAATGTAATTAGTTTTATTAATACAAAATTAAGTTAAAAAAAATAAAATTTTTGGTTTAATTTTTTTTTTCTTATTTGTTTATCGGACGATTTGCATGAAGCTTATGCACATGACCGCACGTAAGCCTATATGTAAGGGGCCAATTTGGGAGGAAATTGTTTGATATCAACCTCAGCCACAGATGGCAGCACCGTAGACTTATTTATTTTCAATTAACTTAAACGTTCCTATAACTCTTTCATTTTTTATTCGATTTACATGAAACTTACACCTTATATGTAAAGTTTATGTCTCTAAAATCTTGGGCCCGCGTTTTTTCCTAAGTTCATTTATTGATTGATTTATTGATTTATAATAGCAATAAACATGATATATTGGCATATTTTCTTTTTTTTTGGGGGGGGGGGAGGGGGAACTTTGACTATTTGTATTAGGAAAACTAAACATGTTTTGGAAACTCCGCGGCATCAGATCCTTTATTATATGCTAATGTGCCAGAAAAGTGTCATAGAATGATTATATCTGAAACGTGTAGTTGTAGATACTCACTTGAAAATGTGTAATATTCTTTGAAAAAAAAAATATATCCCTTTCTATTTAGGCTGAAGTACTGAAACTTGGAACAATTGCAGCCTTTTTCATATACAAATAATAAAAAAATATTGATTGATATTGAACAACTTTAAAAAAAAAACATCTCATGCCCCCTGGTCGACACCCCCTGGGAGGCCTTGTCGACGACCGGGCCGCGGGGATGCTAAGCCCCGGAAGCACCTAAAGGTAACACCCTTATGTGCATCTTCCCTTCCCAACTGCATAGGAACTACCTGCCCCTGTAATATTATTTGAGATTTCGCCAATGCTATGTTGACGCCTTGGCTTTTCATAAAATCCCGCCCCATTAACATGTTATCTTCAATTGGGGCCACACACATATTTCTTCAAATATCCGCCCTGCAATATGTAATGTAACCGGGCCTACCAGTGTTCCCGGAATGCACATACATTTCCCTACTGTGTTGAGGGTGATCTGCGTTATTACCTGTGGTGGAGGTATTAACTAATGATGAACCTCTTGTGAAATAACTGTGACTTTCGCAGCTGTATCAACTATTGCTCTCACAGTTACGTTTTCCACCTGAATCGGGATCCAGAACATAGAACCGTATCTTAGTTGCCTAATAGTTATTTGTTCCTGTTCCTCCTTTTCTTGCTACTCGGTGTCCCAGGGTGCACGAGCTGTGTCTACCTCATCCTCCCTGGAGGAACAACTACTCTCGTCTTGAGAGAACTCTTCCTCGTCACCTACTTGCTTGAAATTTAAACTTACCCCCTCTTGTTGATAAAAGTCTTCCTTGTCCTGGGACACATTAATTTTACTTTCGTCTATGTCCCTTGTGTCTTCTGGCGCTGCAGTGTTGAGCACATCGTCAGAAAATGTTCGATAGGACTGCCTATTTTCCTGATGAATATCTAGTCCTGGTATTTGGAGGGTAAAAGTTTTGAACCCTTGAGAAGGCCCTGGCGTCATTGATTATGGCGCAGCCACACTCTGCTGGCCTGGCAAATAGTGGGTCGGATCTAGACCTCTTGAGCCAACCCGTCCCTGTTTAAAGACTGATTCTCCTCATTAAAGGAAACATGAAGCCTATCATCGGTATGCTCCCCCTGTTTACGGCCTTCGTCCCAGCCACTCCTGGATCTTTGGCAGTTGCGAGCAAAGTGACCCTTTTCTCCACATAAGTAACAATTATTACTCCCCCTAGGTGATGGGATGCGTTGACCACGAGGTGATATGATAGCGTTTGTAAGACACCTCAAGCCCTCACACACATAGTCTAATTTGTCACGAACCCGAGACTACTTCGTCTAATTTTGCATTCATACCTGCAAATTTATCTAGCTTTGTATCTATTCCAGCAAGAGAGGGAGAACCTGATCCAGCATTTGTTTGCCGGGGAACCCAGTTATCATAACCTGATATTGCCAGCAGCCAGTGATGAATCTGGAGATTTTGTGGGTGTCCGTGAGCGGAGGCGAGAAGCAACACTACTCCAGAATGGCTGTTCGTATCGGGAAGGCCTACCCACAGCGTTTATCTGCACTGCTTGGCCTTGTGATCTCTGCTGATGGGAACATATGAGAATGAACCTGCTGACCCGTGAATAGCAACAGAATTTTGCTGAAACGTTTGAGCCCCATCAATGGCTTTTTCCATGGAAGAAATATTAGCGTTGCAAATATATTCTGCTTAGCGCTTATCCAGCAAATCCTGGCCAAATCGCATCATTGCCATCTGCTCTTCTTCTCTCCTTTCCAGATGTTTGTAGGCTCGATGAGCCATATGCAGGACTCTGTCAGCCCATTTTAGAATTTCCTCACCAGGCTCCTGGTGGGCCTGGGAAAATTTAATTATTGCCATGTCCAAAACCTCCCTATCCCCAAATCCCTTTACAAGTTTATGCATCATGCGAGTATAATCAATTGATGGTTCCCGGTCTAGTATCCGGTTGTAAAAATCATTGGCTTTGCCTTTAAGACGCCAACCCAAATTTGTTAGGGAAGTAGTGCCTCTTCAATCTTTTTCCGTTGCATAGAATGTGAAACGACGATAAAACGGAGTCCACTCAGATTTACCATCATAATCCAGCTCCCGTGGTGGTGGGCATTGGGTGGGAATTACTCAGTCGGCCATGACCAGTTCACAGGCTAGGAGAAGTAGAGTCGTCAGAATCAAAATTCTGGGAGCTAGCCGACAAACGTCGAACTGGACGACGAGTGGAATGAGATGACCTCTTAGTTGAAATATGCCCCTGTCTCAGAAAATGGGAACTATGCAACCCATGGGTAACACGAGAGGGAGACATACGTCTGACCTGACTGCGTGCAGCACCACCTCCAGAAGCAGCTGAGGCATTCCCATCGGTTGATGGCGAGTTTGAAGGTCCCCTAGCATTTGGTTCTATTATTGTGTGGGAGGTCGAGCCGTGAGGGGGCGGGTTTGTGTCAAAAGTTAAGGCATTCAACAAGGGAGTTGTAATCTTAAAGTGAGAAATATGGTGGATGTTTTCTGCCGTGATTGCACGTGTGTGTCTAAATCTTACGATTTGATTGGCCAGTGAGTACGACACTCCAGGTAGTGCTGTTAGGTCACCAACAGATACCGAGTTAATGGGTATGCGGGGCATCTTGCAGTAATGAAAAGCCGAAGCTTTGAAGTATTCTTGTGCAGAGTGTACCTTCACAGCCAAGTTAACCACCAACAAATAAAAATAAGACATGCCAGTGAATAGACCTTAATTCCAGGAATGGTTAAGCATAGTATTCCACATCAAAGAATTTAACTAATGGATGCGGGTGACGCTTAGGAAATATCCAGTATGTGTGAGGTAACCATTCACTGTACCAATTCAAAAAATGGAGAAAAAACAGGGTGGAGGGTGGCCCCAATACTTAAGATTACCTGAACATTATGTAACTCCCCTCCCAAAATGCTCAAAACTTAGATCACACTTGATATGGCCGTAAACACTCAAGAGAACTGGATATTTGTAAGTTCGTACACTTAACTTGATCATGTACTTAAATCTAGGATCATTCACTTAAATTCAGGGTTATTCACTTAAATCTAGGATGTGTCATTATGTGGCCCACTTACAAGTACAAGTTAGATAAGGACAATTATCACTTATTTTTAGGTATTTCGCTAGTCACTTGTAGGAAAAGTCATGAATTTATGTTTCCCTAAAAAGTGGAAATTTGCAAACCACAATGTTTCAAGTTTTATTATTTCAGTATATCAATTATATATTCGTTAGTGTCAATCATATCAATATTTCACATAGTGTCAATCATTTTATATATTTCACAAAAGTATTTCAGGTTTAGTCTTACTTAAAACCAGATTTATGCACTTATATCTAAATCTACTACTGTATATATATTTCAAAGTTCATGCACCTATTAAACAAACAACACATGTATTTCAGGTGAATGGAGAACTTGATGGTGCACACAGGGTAGAAATTAGGTCTCCTTTAATCAGTTCTAGGTACACCAGCACTAATTTTCTTGGCACATATGTCTCCCTGGAGCCATATATATGAGGAAAGTTCGTGCAGCCAATATATAATACATCACAACGAGGTGTAGCAAACACTTTTGTATAGTTGAGGCCACTGGGTCCTACACGACCCTGAGTAAACAATAACACCGAGCCCGGATACGCTCGTGAACGGCGGGGCAGAATCCGTGAGTTGGTAACCTCCTCTCCTCTCCTCTTCTTAATAATATAACAAAAATTGCAGGAAACTTGGAATTATGAGGTAGAATATCAAGAAAATAGCAAATGCAAACAAAACCCAAGATACAACCTTAGAGGTTAGTAGGAACACTAACTGGTAGGGCGGACGCCAACTGGTGGGGCGGGCCAGCAACATGTATGAACAAGAATGGCCGCGGGTGGGCCGGGGGATTACCTCGTCTTGAAAACAATTAATATTTGCCAAAATTCACCAAAAAATAGAGAAAATTGCTAAATATGGAGAAAATTGATACTGCGAATAAGGCAAAGAATCGGGAGAATGAATCTAACGTTGAGAGACTTGCTGGATGACTGGAAGCCGTAGAATATTCTTGAGTTCAGGAGCACAGATATGACAAAATATGAAATTACAGAAAAATGCAAGAAATGTGGAATAAAGCACAGATATCAAAATCAGGGACCACAATATCTCAGACAACGCGGCTGAAAAGCCTTTATCAATTTCTAGCAAACCGGCGAACTTATAAGGTGTCCCCGACGACAGTAAATGTTACTGCAATATTGAACATGAAGTCTCAATCAGATTCAGCAGGATGATGATGCATACAGCGTGGCGAGGTCCTCTTGATCACCGTGTAGGCAGATTACTCACTGCGCCAGTGTGGAGGCAGTCGCCTATGGGGTATAGGGCGACTGACCACGTGGTAATCGATATGCATTGCATGTGTATAAATGTATGGAAGACAGTTGCTCACCTCGAGCTGAAGTCTTCTAAGGACGTGCTGAAGCAATGCGATGGCTCCTCAGGGGCGAGGATCGGCGAGGTCCAACGATATCTGGCCAATACGGGTGCCGAATAACAACAGTTTGGGGGGTGTCATCAACAGGTGTATCTGTGGTCAGGTGCCGGTCTTCTCTGACTTTCTCTACCTCCTCTGGGCATGCGCGTGGGTGGTGCGCAGACGCACGGCATAAGACTGCTGTCCACCAATCAGGAGCACCTAGCATGAGAGATATTCCCACTGGCGGGCACTTTGAATGTGGGTCCTTCCACAGTAGTGAGGAGGGCAGAGGTGGCGATAATGGTGAGGAAAGATACTGGTGAGGATTAGTCAGTGTCGACTCCACCGGTTGAAGATATCGACTTGGAGATAGCGTGGATGTTTGAGGGAGGTTTAGCTCAGGAAAACGAAGTCTCGGTGAGGTCGGAAGTGAAGATGACCCTGCCGGAGAGAACTAATGTGAAGAGAGTGGACCTGAGTAGAGCCCAGCTCGCTGAAATTGAGAATCAGAAGGTCGATATAACTGTGCTGAGGAGAGCTGAAGATGGATGTGGACAGACTGAGGACGGGAGTAAAACGTCAAGTTGTCCACTAGCACAGAAGCGTAAGGATAATGAAGTTGAGTTTTGCTAGATGTCAAGAGTTGACATGTTTCACGGGAAGCATGAAGAAGAGCTAGTGAAGACGAGTGATAGCCGAGAAGAGGAAGTGAGAAGAGACAGTATGTGCAGAGGGATGCTTACGAGCACTTTGGAAGAGGTAGACCGACAAGTACGGTTGAGTCTGGTTGAGTGTAATGCAGTAAGGATTTGGAAAATCCTTACTGTGTACTTAAATCCTTACTCAAGTCCATTCCATTGGACTTCAGGAACCTTTGAGGGAACGTGGAAGAGTTGAAGGAGATGAAACGGAGTTTGTAGAGGTGAGAGGTATGACAAGAGGATGATGATGTAGGCGTGGAGGAGTAGAAGAAAGCCGAGGATTCGATGGAAGTCGAAGAGGATGAAGTCTCGGATAAATGAGGAGACAAAAGAAGGGATCATCGGTGAAGGCGAGAAAGTGAAGTACGATGGCAAGGGACGGAAGTATGATGGTGGTAGATTGAAACATGAAGACGACAGAGTGAAGTATGTTGATGTGAGACTGAAGTGTGATGGTGACAGACCAAAGCACGAGGACGACAGAGAAGGTACAGCCAGTAGAGGGAGGAAACAGTAAGTAGAGAGGACTGATGGAGTGAAGGTGTCCAAGGGAGACAGCCTAGCCAAAATGAGAGAAGTCGGATCGTTTAAGAGAGGATGATGCTTTTGCGAGTTGTGAGCCAGATGTCGCAAGGTGCAACGGATTATTTGCAAACTCCTGGAGGGAGTACGTTAACAGATCAACCGGTCAAACCAATCGGTTGGAGAACGAAACAATGTGGTGGCTGATGCATATCCCGACCCTAGCCACTGGAATACCTCTCAAAAATAAGGGGAGGGGGAGTGTTATGATGCAACCCGCTCTCGTACAAGACAGCACATATATGACTTAGTGCTTATAGTCAATATTTCGCTTATGAATTAGTACATATGTGGTATTTTCCCAGTTATATTTTTTTCAAGGCCCAAACTCTTCCTCACGTACCAATTTACGTCTCACAGTACCCGTCCATCGCCGTAGACAGTAGAATAGTCGTGTTTGGTTCAATTATGATGAAAATTGAAGTTTTCAGGTCCCCTCATGGGTTGTGAAATTTACCTACTATTGTCCATGCTCCTAGAATATTACAGATCAGCTCCATGCTACTGAAGGCTCGTAGTTTTGTTTTGAGAAATATTAGTTGTTCTTAGTCAATTATAATAAGCACTGTAATTTATTACATCAAATAAAAGGGCTTCGCCAATCAACCTTATATACATTAGTTTATGCTATAAAAATCTTTAGGATTGTATGGTTGCTACGTCCACAGAAAAGATATTACATTGGAATGGCTATGAGGTAAACTACTACAAACAGGATGGTATAGTGTCTACTACCTACTGTACCTTACCTAGAGGTGCTTCCGGGCCTTAGCGTCCCCGCGGCCCGGTCGTCGACCAGACCTCCTGAATAGGATAGGTATAGGGTCCACTACCACCTGTTAAGTGGGTAAAGGGCCCATACTACTTGTAGGATGGGGCTGGGCCCAATAACTGCCCATAGAAAGGGAATGGAGACCACTACCATTCACAGGATGGGTATGGGGTCCACTACCGCCTATTAGATGGGTACAGGGTCGACTACTGCCCACTGGATGGGTATATGTTCCACTTCAGGCCAAAGGATATGTTTGGCGTCCACTATACTGCCCACAGGATGGGTATGGGGTCCACAATCACCCACAGGATGAAAATTGTGTCTCCTACCGCACGCAGGATGGGTATGACCTCCATAAGAACATAAGAACAAAGGTAACTGCAGAAGGCCTATTGGCCCATACGAGGCAGCTCCTATTCTATAACCACCCAATCCCACTCATATACTTGTCCAACCCGCGCTTGAAACAATCGAGGGACACCACCTCCACCACGTTACGCGGCAATTGGTTCCACAAATCAACAACTCTGTTACTGAACCAGTATTTACCCAAGTCTTTCCTAAATCTGAACTTATCCAATTTATACCCATTGTTTCGTGTTCTGTCTTGTGTTGTTATTTTTAATACCCTATTAATATCCCCCCTGTTATGTCCATTCATCCACTTGTAAACCTCTATCATGTCACCCCTAACTCTTCGCCTTTCCAGTGAATGCAACTTAAGCTTTGTTAATCTTTCTTCATATGAAAGATTTCTAATTTGGGGAATTAACTTAGTCATTTGGGTGGCAATTAACATTGCCACCCACAGCATGAGAATAGGGTCCAGTACCGTCCACAGAATGGGTATATACTTAACTACCGCCGACAGGATGAGTATATCGTCTACTACAGTCCACAGGATGGGTATGGCACCCACTGCAACCCATATGATAAGTATGGTATCAACTACCGCCTAAAGGATGAGTATGGCCTCCACTGCCGCACACAGGATGGGTATAGGGTCCAGTACCGCCCACGGGATGGGCATATGTCCAATACCACCCACAATATGCTTATGGGGTCACGTACCGCCCACAGGATAGGTATGGGGTCCACTACCGCCGACAGGATGGCTTTGCGATCACTATCATCCAGAGAATGGGTGTATGCGCCACTACTGCCCACAAAAAGAATATGGGGTCCACTACCGCTCACATGATGGGTATTGGGTCGACAACCACTCACAGGATGGGTATGGGGGGGCCACTACCACCCAAAGGATGGGTATGGGGGGGCCACTACCACCCAAAGGATGGGTATGGGGTCACTTTTACCCACCAGATGGGCATGGGGTCCACTACTGCCCACATAATTGGTATGGGGTGCACTACCGCCCACAGGATCGGTATGGGGTCCACTACTGCCTACAGGGTGGGCATGGGGTCACTACCACCCACAGGATGGGTATGACGTCCAATACCGCCCACAGGATGGACATGGGGTCCACTATCACCAACATGATGAGTATATTGGGTCCACTACTGCCCACAGGATGGGTATGGGATTTATAATTATAATAAGCATTATTAGTTTATTAAATTTATTATTACTTATTAAGTTTAATATTACTACTAATTCTTATAATTATGTACCTAATTTCATCTTCATAGTTTCCTACTCTGTGCTTTAAATTTGCTGTGTCTAGTGTTACCCCAATCGCCCAATCTTTATGTACTTAATCCAATGAACTTTACCATTGTGATCATTGCTGTCTTATATGTGCTAGCAATATACTGTATTGTGCCAATTAATCTTTGTTAAATTAAATCTGCTTCCTCATACCCTTAATCACAAGACCTACTAGAACCACTCATAGTACTGCCACGACTCTAGATCACATCTGAACCAACATAACCTCTCCCTTACTTCAGGTATAATCACCGATAGCACTACAGACCATTACCCCACATTTCTCCTAACTAACATTAACAAACCACCTCTAGAGACAAGGGAGTTAAGCTTTAGGCTGCACAATGAAACTGCTATAGACAATTTTATAACTGCTGCTGATAATGTCAACTGGGAGTCCGAGTTAGGTAACATAGGGGACATCAACCTAGCAGTGCAATCTTTTCTTCAAAAAACTATCAGCCTTTATAACACCCACTGTCCTATGCTTACAAAGCAAGTCACAACCAAAACGCTTAACAATCCTTGATTTACAAAGGGAATACTTAAATCCATTGATAAAAAAACATGACCATAAGAAGAAGTATAGGTTAGGAACCATCTCCAAAGAATTCTCAAAGAATTACTCGTTATTGCTATCTAAAATAATTAGACGAGCCAAAACTAAATACTACGAAGATAAATTTACCCAAATAAAAAGCAACATTAAAAAAATTTGGAGCACAATTTCACAAATATTGGGATCAAAGAAGATTTTAAATAACAAACCAACACTCCTGTCCAATAACGATGGTCAGCTTTCAGCCTCTGATTCTGCTATTGAGTTCAATAGGTTCTTCTCTTCCATTGGGTCATCCCTTGCAAATGATATTCCCTCTTCCAGTACTGATGTTAAGGACTATCTTACAGGTAACTATCCACAGTCTCTGTACCTAAAGCCTACTAATTCCACTGACGTCAATGAGATAATCCTTTCCCTTAAAACCAAGTCTAGTGCCCTTGAGGAGATATCAACTTTAATTTACAAAAAAGCCTCCAGATCTTTAGCCCCTGCTATTGCATTGCTCTTCAACAAGTCACTTGAACTCCAAACCTTTCCAGATATTCTAAAAAAAACGAGAGTTACCCCTGTCCACAAATGAGGTGATCTCACAGATGTTAACAACTACAGACCTATATCAATCCTGCCTAACTTGTCAAAAATGTTTGAAAAACTAATCTACAAGCAGCTTTACTCTTATCTCGCCAAACACAATATACTTAGCTCTTGTCAATATGGCTACAGACCCAAAAACAGCACTAACGATGCCCATATTAGTATGATTAACTTGATCCATGCAGCTCTTGAAAAAAATGAGTTCCCTGTTGGGTTATTTGTGGACCTGCATAAGGCTTTTGACACTGTCAACCACCAAAACCTTCTTCTTAAACTACATCATTATGGAGTCAGAGGACACTCCCCTGCAATACCTCAAATCTTACCGTACTGACAGGCTCCAGTATGTTTCTGTGAATAATTGAATTTCTCCCACTCTACCCATCAACATTGGTGTTCCTCAAGGCAGCATACTTGGCCCTCTCCTCTTTCTCATCTACATCAATGACCTTCCAAATGCCTCCCAACACCTCAAACCAATTCTATTTGCTGACGACACAACCTTCATTTACTTCAGTCCTGACCCCCTTGCTCTAAATGCCACAGTAAATACTGAGCTAAATAAAGTCCCTCTTTGGCTAACTGCCAACAAACTTACCCTTAACATTGACAAAACTTTCTATATTCTGTTTGGCAATAAATCTTCTAATCAAATAAATCTCAAAATAAACAATACCCAGATTTGTAACAAATTAGATGGCAAATTCGTTGGCGTTCTCATTGATCACATGCTGAATTTCCAGGGACACATTCTAAATATATCAAAACAAGTTTCAAAAACTGTTGGCATTCTTTCTAAGATCAGATATTATGTACCCCGCCCTGCCCTGGTGACTCTCTATTACTCCCTCATCTATCCTTATCTCAACTATGGTATTTGTGCTTGGGGTTCTACTACCCAAAATCATTTACGTCCTCTAATTACTCAATACAAAGCTGCCATTAGGACAATATCCAACTCTGGCCCCAGACGTCACTCGGTACACCAACTCAAATCTCTGAATATGTTAGATATTAAGTCACTGCACATTCTCTCATGTGTATTATACATATATAAAACGCTGAACTGTAATGCCAATCCTGACCTCAAAAGCTTCATTGAAGGTTGTAACAGAACCCATGAACACCACACCAGGAATAAATACAGTTTTGATATTCCAAAGGTATGACTTAATCAAACTAGAAATGCTCTACAGATCAAGGGACCCAGAATGTGGAATGACCTTCCCAACCATGTTAAAGACTGTACCTCTCTCAACCAGTTTAAGATAAAAACGAAGCACTACCTAATAAATTCCCTGTAACCTACCTTACCTATTGTCAACCCAAGTCTGTTAAAAGAAAAATACGCTGTTTGTCGACCTAATTGTATCTGTGCTGTTTTTTCAGCCATGTTTCCCCTTTTTTATCTTTATTTTTATTTATTCTCAACACATTTTATTCTTTATACCCAATTAGCATTAAGCTTTAGTCATTAATGTTTTTCATGCCCGAAATGCTTTGCGTAATAGTGGCTTTAGGCATTGTATGTACTAGCCCTAACCATAAATCGATCAATCTTTGTAAAATCTCTTGTATGTATGTATCTTACCTAAATAAACATTTTTTTTTTTATTTATTTATTACCATTCACGCTGTCAATGCAATCCATCTGAGCTACCTATGTGCTTTAATAAACATTCAAATATGTCTCATCTCATTTTTTTATTCTTGCAATGAACCTGTTATCAATTTATAAATTTTGCTAGTATTTACCTACTTAAAATTTATTTTAGATTAAGGACCTGGCCGAAACGTGCACGTACTAGTGGCTTTACAAGAATGTAATCACTATGCTATGTCTCCTCACAATCCCAATGTACCTTCTTGTATATATATATAAATAAATAAATAGTTATTACATATAATAATGTGCTTCCCAAATCAACATTATATACAACAGTGTATGCTTTGAAAATCTTTGAAAAAAAATAGAATAGATTGTAGGAACGTCAAAAGAAAACGATGTTACATCGGAATGTTTATGGGGTACACTAAAATCAAATCAAAATGTTTATTCAGGTAAAAATACATACATAGAAGATGAGTTACAAACATAATGTTGGATTTATTGATAGAGTTAGAACATATAATACCTAAAGTAACTAATACTCACAGCGTTTCGGGCAAGGTGTGGGGAGAAAAACCCCTGAGACTAAAGATTAATACTAACTGAGATTAAAGAATAAATTGTGTTGAAATAAGGAAAAAGGGAGGAGGGGGGAATATGGCAGAAATCAGCAATTATACAACTTGGTCAACAAACAGTATTGTTTGAAAATAGCAAGACATAGGTTGACATTCAGGGGGTAAGGTAGGTTACATGGAGTTTATTAGGAATAATATATATGTTTTTCTCTTTTCTGAGCACGAATTAATCAAACTAGAAATGCGTTACATATCAAGGTACCCAGAAGCGTGCAAAGATACATTACCCTAGTGGGCCAACCCGTACTGCCACCCTGAATAAAACCAGGGACAGCTGGATGGCCTAACTTACGTAATGTGTATTGCCGTGTATAGCACTCTTTCTCTCCTCTGCTAAACATTTCTTCCTCTTCAGGCCGGGACCTACCCCCTGTGCGGTGAAAGTGCAGTGGGGTATTCGTCCTTTCCTCCCAGGTGGGGCCACAGCACGTGCTTGCGCCCTGTGTCTCCCTGCCTGGCTTGTTTGCTATGCCGATCCACTGCTAGAACCTCGTGATAGTGCGAGTCAACTAGCAGTGGGGGTTGCCCTTGAGTAATACCTTCAGGACTCACGAATACTTTGTATTTGTGCCGAACCGGGTTCAATTAGCCTGCTAGGAACCCGGAATTACGCCTCTGACAACCGAGCTCCAACCCACAGCTCACGAGCACACTGACCCCCACTGAGCTTATGGAATCGCAGTGATTGGCACAAGACACGGGACTGTCAGTAGATAGTGAGTCACAATGGCTCACTGTCTACGGATGACCTACACTGGGAATACACCCATAGACACAATTGACTGCATCACTACCTTTTACAATGCCATTGGCACACCAGCCACTAACCATATCAAACACGCCAACACAAACACCATCAAATTTCTCATTGCCTCAGAAGACGACCTTTTTGCCTGTTTCAGGGAACCTGCTTTATCAAAACTCACACAAGCTTCACTGACTCCTGTCCTCACAATTGAACAAAAAACTAAATGCTCCGTCCTTGTAAGAAATGTCGACAGCTCTGTCCTATCAGCACCTAATACTATCAATCTCTCCCAAGACATCTCACACAGGAATGCTATTACTGTAATGGAGATATACCCAGTGCCCAATACAAAACACCTTAAGATCCAGTGTTCCTCCCCTACAGAAGCTCAAAAACTCTTGCATCATGGGATAAAAATCCTCAACACCAGCACTCCTCCCTATCTCATTAGTCCAGTTGACTATCTTCCTTTGCTGCAATGCTTTAAATGCTACAAATACAGTCATGAAACCCAAAAATGTAAAAGCCCACAAATTTGTTCAAAATGTTCTGCAGAAGGCCATTTTTACACTCAGTGCTCTGCCAATACTGTAAAATGCATTAATTGCCAAGGAGATCATTCAGCAGTTGACAAATCTTGCCCTTTGAGAAAACAAACCCTAAAATTTCTTCGCAATAACCAACCTCGCACTCAAGCACACCCTCATTCTTCTTCAACCTCCCATAACTTATCTCATCACCAAGCAGCATTAACCTCCTCCATGTCCTATGCCAGTGTCCTAAATACTTCACCACACCAGCAACATCATCTCCACAATACTGCACAACAAACTCAGTCTTCTCCACCTCTCTTCCCTCACCCACCACCTCCACCTTATTCTCCTCTTCAGAACCTTTCATATGAACGAGTCACTGCCTGTGTACAAGCTGCTTACTTGAAGGCCAAGGATGATGGCCGTGACTTTGCTGACTATCTTCCAATCTTTCTCACTCATAACGGCCTTCCTAGTATCTCTGTTCCTCCTACTCAACTATTGCGCTCTGCTCCATTCTCGCCTACAGTCCTCACTCCACAAAACACCATGACTTCAGCTGAAGAAAATACTACAGTTCCCCCACAACGTCCTACCAACCCACGCCTGACTGCTACAGAAAACGGTGCCACTGACCAAACAGCACATCCTGGACTATCCCAAACTGAAGCATCCATGTCAAAGGCACTTTCAACCTTTTCTCCCAACATTGTCCCCTCCACTTCTAATCTGACTTCAAACACTACAACCTCTGATACCTCTCACCCGGTCCCTGTCAACAAGCCTTCTGCCTCCCTCCATCCCCAACAACTTCAGTCATTTCTTCTGTAACTCATCTCGTCTCGTCCCGAGCCCGTTCAGCAACCCGTTGCCTTACTCCCACCTCCCGCTGTAAATATCCTACAATTCCTACCACCCTCCTCCAAGATGCACCCTCCTCAATAACTGCCCAACTCATTGAATCACGCAACCCTCATGCTCTTGTACATGCACAAAACCCCACCAGCACCCCATCAAAACCTAAAAATTCATAAAGATCATACAATTTAATGTGCGGGCATATTTCAACATTAGACACATGGTGTCAGATTTTATTGAGATCGAGAGACCTGATGTGCTATTATTAAATAGCACATACATTACGAACTCATATAAAATCAAACATTATGGCTACTCCTCTTACCAGTCACCAGATGAAGCACATGAAGGAGTTGCAATACTCATCCGTTCTTCATACAAACATGAACTCTTACACACTCATTGGCTTCACAAACATTTCCTAGCCATCAAAGTTCACACACAAATGGGTTCTCTCATTATCTGCACAACCTACACCCGTCCTAACACCGGCATTCCCATGCAAGATTTCATAACTCTCTTCAACCACACTCACTTGCCTGTTTTTCTGCTTGCAGACCTCAATGCACTTCATCCCACATTCCACCACAATACCTCAAATCAGCATGGCACACAGCTTCACCAAATATGCACTCAAAAACATCTATTCTTTCTTGGCCCTGACTTCCCCACTTTTTTCAATCATTTAGGTTCTGGCAGACCTGATCTCATATTCACCAACAGACATGGCAGCAACTTGCAACACTTCATTTCACCGGGGCCCATTACGGGCTCTGATCATATTCCCTTAATTCTCACAGTCTCCACAAATCCTATTCCCATCCCCAGTACTCCTCAATTCTCATACCTTAGGGCAAACTGGGACATGTTCAAACAACACATAGATGACACTGATCTCACTTATGAATACAATGACAAACATCACACTGACATCGACACACAAGCACGCAACATACAAGACACCATCATTCATGCAGCAAACATCTCCATTCCTAAAACAACACACAAACCACATATCACTTTCACCCCCTCCATTCGCTCTAAACGCCTCTTAGCTTGCTAAAACGCCTCTTAGCTTGCTATCACACTAGATTCCTACATAATATGCATCGTCATGGACAAATACTATGGGACCTAACAGCATTAAAAAACCACATCCTTAACAGCCTAGATGAAGATCACACAAAACATTGGAAACACCTCATAGTACAAGCAGAACAATACAGAAAACTGACACCTCAAGAATTTTGGAAACAAATCAAACGCTTACAAGGATCAACTCACACACCGTTTAATTACCTTCTTCATAATAACAGCAAAATCACTGATCCTGATGAAGTACTCAACATTTTTAAACACCACTGGGAACAAATCTTTCACCCTCATCCTTCTGAACCATTTTCCCGCCCCAACATTGAAGTAGTCGAAGACTGGATACACCAAAATAGACATGCAACTACACCAGACGACCTCATTCACCTTGACAATCTCAACTCAAACACTGAACTACAGACTCCCCTTACTCTAATTGATGTCAAGACAGCTCTCATGGGCACTCGTCGTAGAGCCCCTGGTGCGTCAGGCATTGGACATATCCTTCTTAGACAACTCCCTGCTTCTATCATTACTGCTATCACTAACCTATTCAACGCCTCCCTTGCCTCTCGGATACTTCCCTCTCAACTTTAAGTCTGCCACAGCTGTTCTTATTCCAAAACCTGGGAAACCCCACACTGACCCAAAGAACTACACGCCCATCAGCCTTCTAGAGACACTTGGCAAAGTCTTTGAAAGGCTTATCAACCAGAGACTTAGAACCCACCTAGAAAATAATGACTTACTCACTAACAAACAGTTTGGATTTCGGCCTCACCGGTCCACTCACGACGCCTTAAACATCATGACCAACTACCTCAGTATCAATCAGCACCAAAGACTTAAGACTGCACTCATCACTAAGGACGCTGAGAAGGCCTTTGACACTGTTTGGCATGACGGCTTAAAATTCAAACTATGCAACAACTTTAATCTTCCTCTTATCACCACTAAACTTCTTTCTAACTACTTAGACAATAGGACAATGAGAATTAAGTTCCTCCGACAACACTCTGACTACTTCAACTTACATGCCGGTGTTCCCCAAGGTTCTGTTCTTGCCCCAACACTCTACATCCTATACATCAACGACATTCCTGATCCTGTTCATCACACTTCATTAACCATATGTTATGCTGATGATGTCTCTCACCTTGTCACCAGCAACACCATTGATACACTAACAAACAGAGCACAAACAGAACTTGATGTTGTCACTGAATGGGAGTATAAATGGCGTATAAAAACCAACTCCACCAAATCCAAAATCACCTACTTTTTTGTAAAAGAACTATTCGCCCTATTCCTCTTAAACTCAATTCATACACTCCAAATCCTACTTATATCTCTGTCTCCCTCCTCCACAGTCCTTGGACTCACATTTGATCGACAACTACTCTTTCACACAAACATTACACAGAAACATGCAATAGCTCTTCTAGCCATGGAAAAACTGTACAGACTTAGATTTGCAAAACCTGACACAAAAATGCACCTTTACAAAACACTTATTAGACCTCTCCTAACATATGCTCCACTAGCTCTTTCTCTATCTGCACGTACTAACAAACTAAAGCTTCAAAGAATACAGAATAGTGCACTACGATGGGCACTCAACATCCGATGGCAAGAACTTATTACCAGTCAAAGTCTCCATGAAAGTACGAACATTCCTTGCCCTAAATGTATACTGGAAAAACGTATCAGACAGACAAATTGATAGACTACTCACAAATCATGAACAACACATTGATTTTCTCCTTCACACTCTCAGACGACCACGATACACTCATGACCTCTTCTCTACCATTCATGATCCTCCTCCTAACTCTATATTTCGATAAACTCTAGCTCTGAACACCCAGCATCTACCATTATTACATATTCAGCTCTAAACAACCAGCACTAACCATCCGTAAAAGTTCAGCCCTGACGCTCTTGAGCCAATCACTGTGATGTTGTGGGTTTTGTGATGTCCCTGCTGTTGTCACTGAAAACCCAACTGAGTCCCTGCCTCTAATGCCGTAACCAAACGACACGCAGCTGGGTTTAGCCCGGGCACTTTTTCTCCTACAAATCTTCTTCCTCTCACCCCCCTTGTCTTCTTCTGTCCCCACTTCAAGGCTCGCCCCTACGGGCATCTTCTCCTGTATTTTCGGATTCGGATTCGGTACCCAGAATGTGGAATGACCTTCCCAATCATGTCAGAGACAGTACCTATCCCAACCAGTTTATTAAGATTAAAACTAAGTTCTACCTAATTAACACCATGTAATCTACCTTACCTCTAAATGTCAACCAATGTCCTACTATTTTAAACAATGTCTTACTATTTTAAACAATGTCTTACTATTTTAAACAATGTCTTACTATTTTAAACAATGTCTTACTATTTTTAAACAAAGCTGTTTGTTGACCAAATTGTATATTTGCTATTTTCTGCCATGTTCCCCCCTCCCCCACCCTTTTTATTTTTTATTTTTCAACATAATGTATACTTTATTCTCGATTAGTATTAACTTTCAGTCTAAGTGTCCCCCCCCCCTCACCTTGCCCGACATGCTATGCGTACTAGTGGCTTTAGGTATTTTATGTACTAGCTCTTTCTATAAATCAAACATTAAATTTGTAATTCATCAGGAATGTATGTACCTTTACCTAAATACAGAATCTGAATCTGAATCTTAAACTGGTTGAGAGAGGTACAGCCTTTGACATTATTGGGGAGTTCATTCCACATTCTGGGTCCCTTAATTTGTAGAACATTTCTAGTTTGGTTAAGGCGCGCTCTTGGAATATCAAATAGGAATTTGTTTCTGGTATGTTTCCCTTTGGTTCTGTTACAACCTTCTAGGAAACTGTAAAGTTCAGGAATGCCATTACAGTTTTGAGTCTAAAGTATATAGAGTACACATGAGAGGATGTGCAGTGACTTAATATCTAACATGTTCAAAGATTTGAGTATGGGGACCGAGTGCAGTCTGGGGCCAGAGTTAGATATTGTTCTAATAGCAGCTTTGTGTTGAGTAATTAGAGGACGTAAATGATTTTGGGTAGTAGAAACCCAAGCACAAATACCATAATTGAGATAAGGATAGATGAGAGAGTAATAGAGTAATACTACTGCAAACAGGATTGATATAGGGTCCAAAACAAATCTCACGATACTTACTGGATCCACTATGCCACCTAAAAAGATAGGCATTGGGCCATCTACCATCTTTTGGACCGGTATGGGGTCCACTATCACCTTTTGGATAGGTATGGGGTCCACTACAACCCGCAGGATTTGTATGGGGTCTACAACCACTTACAGAATTCTTATAAGGTCCATTACCGTCCACAGGATGGTTATAGAATCCATTCCCGCCCACAGGATGGGTATGGGGTCCACTACAGCTTACAGGATGGGTATGGGATCACTACCACCCACAGGATGGGTATGGGGTCCATTACCACCCACAGAATGAATATTGGGTCCCCTACCACTTTCAGGATGAGTATGGGGTCCACTACCACCCACAAGATGGGTATGGGGCCCACTACCACCCGCAGGATAGGTTTGGGGTCCACTACCACCTACAAGATGGGTATGGGGTCCACTACCACGCATACGATGGTGGTAGTGGAGCCAATACCAATCTTGTGGGTGGTAGTTGACCCATACCCATCTTGTGGGTGGTAGTGGGTCCCATACCCATCTCGTGGGTGGTAATGGACCCCATATCCATCTTGTGGGTGGTAATTGCCCCAAACCCATCTTGTGGGTGGTAGTGGACCCATGCCCATCATGTGGGTGGTAGTGGACCCCATACCCATCTCGTGGGTGGTAAAGGACACCATACCCATCTTGTGGGTGGTAGTTGCCCCATACCCATCTTGTGGGTAGTAGTGGACCCCATACCCATCCTGTGGGTGGTAGTGGACTCCATACCGATCTTGTCGGTGGTAGTGGACCCCTACCTGTCCAAAAGGTGGTAGATGGCCCAATACCTATCCTTTTAGGTGGTATAGTGAATCCCATAAGCATCGTGAGACTTGTTTTCGACCCTATATCAATCCTTTTTGCAGTAGTATTACTCTATTACTCTCTCATCTATCCTTATCTCAATTATGGTATTTGTGCTTGGGGTTCTACTACCCAAAATCATCTGCGTCCTCTAATTACTCAACACAAAGCTGCTATTAGAACAATATCTAACTCTGGCCCCAGACAGCACTTGGTACCTTTACTCAAATCTTTGAACATGTTAGATATTAAGTCACTGCACATCCTCGCATGTGTACTCTATATATTTAAGACACAAAACTGTAATGTCAATCCTGACCTTAACAGTTTCAGAAAGGTTTTTACAGAACCAATGGGCACCACACTAGAATCAAATTCCTATTTGATATTCTAAGAGCGCGGCTTAACCAAACTAGAAATTTTCTACAAATCAAGGGACCCAGAATGTGGAATTACCCCCCCAGTAATGTCAAAGGCTGTACCTCTCTCAACCAGTTTAAGAGAAAAACTAAGTACTACCTAATAAACTCCATGCAACCTTCCTTACCCTTTAACCCTTGAGTTGTGCAACACATCATATGATGGTTGCGCAACTTGCTATAAATTGTGTATCCCATCATATGATGTATTAGAGTACTACGCAAGATTTAAACGGCCTGCGGATACAAGGGGTTCACCTCACCTTCATCAGGGCTCTTGTAAACAGACGCCATTTTTTTAAATCGTGGGCCAAATTCCCGGGTGTGAGGGCCTCAGTATTGAGTGAGCCACCAAGCCTGACGCATGCAGCATGAGCTCACAGCACTGCTGTTCAGCTTGTGACCACAGCATCGCCTAAAAGTGCCATAATATACATGTTCATGCCATTATTTAGCTTTGATATTATTACAGAAGTCCCCTAACTGTAAAAATTACCAGGATTCTGATAATAGCAGGAATGTTGTGATAATTAGCGCTATAGTGGTAGGAGTAATCTTGGTGGGTAGGGAGGTAGCATTGTCTGCTGACTGTGTGACCACGATTTACTGTCCGGACTCACTAGACCAGCTTAGTTGTTCGCTATGGTAAACAAAACATGCAGATACTTTTATATAATGTCTGTATATAAAAACAAAAAGAGTATGGTGGGAGGAGAATGGTGGGGAGTCAGGTGAGGTGAGGGAGGGAGGGATGGCAGCCAGTGGCGGGCTGCCACTGTCTACCACTGCCACTGTCACTCAGCATACCAACTTAGTGGTTCGTTATGGTGAACATGAATATAGATACTTATATATAACGTCTGTATATAGTGAATAAAAGCAAAAACAGTATTGTGGGAGGAGAATTTGGGCGAGTGAAGTGTTGAGGGAGTGAGTGGCAGCGAGTGGCTGGCTGGTGTGTGGCAGTCACTCCTCGTTGCTTTTTGACTCATAATAGCAACTTAGTGGTTCGTTATGGTAAACGAAACATGCAGATACTTATATATAACCTCTATATATAGTGTCATAACCAACAAAGTATTTGTTCATTGTTTGACAAACATAATAATTGAATCAACAATATGCGCACCATTATTTTGAGTACAGCGATGATTCACTCGTTTTATTATATAAATATATCACACTACACACAATTGAATAATATTACAGCAAAAAAAAAAAAATACAAAAAATCAGAGACATTGAAATAATTAGGTAATTATCTCTTTGTGGGCCACTCCTGCCTGACAGCTGGGAGCAACAGACCGCCTGGGAGGCACGCTGAGTCAGCGCCTGTTTTTTGCCAGACTTCCCCGCCCTATAGCGGGCAGTATATGCCACTTACGATTTTTTATTATTTTTCCCATGAAGAGAGAACACAAATTAACAGATTAAGAAGAAAAAATAATTTTTTAATTTTTTTTTGGGATGCACCTGTGGGTGACAAATGCTAATTAGTCCTGAGCAACACAAGGGTTAAATGTCAACCTATGTCTTGCTATTTTCAAACAATAGTGTTTGTTGACAAACTTGTAAAATTGCTGATTTCTGCCTTGTTCACCCTACCCCCCTTTTTTCCTTATTTCAAAACAATTTATACGTTAATCTCAGTTAGTATTAATCTTTAGTCTCGGGGTTTTCTCTCCACACTTTGCCCGAAACGCTGCGTGAATTAGTGATTTTAGGTGTTATATGTACTAACACACACACTCTCTCTCTCTCTCTCTCTCTCTCTCTCTCTCTCTCTCTCTCTCTCTCTCTCTCTCTCTCTCTCTCTCTCTCTCTCTCTCTCTCTCTCTCTCTCTCTCTCTCTCTCTCTCTCTCTCTCTCTCTCTCTCTCCCTCCTCTCTCTCTCTCTCTCTCTGTCTCTCTCTCTCTCTCTCTCTCTCTCTCTCTCTCTCTCTCTCTCTCTCTCTCTCTCTCTCTCTCTCTCTCTCTCTCTCTCTCTCTCTCTCTCTCTCTCTCTCTCTCTCTCTGTATATATATATATATATATATATATATAGTGGGGTGGTTAAAATAGCTTCGGCTATCACCTCATTATTGTCCAGTCGTGATGGTCGAGTGGATTAAGGTGTCCTGTACACACAAACTGCGTTGCTCCTGGCAGTATGGGTTCGAGTCACTTCTAGGGTGTGAGTTTTCAGTTGCAGATAGTCCTGGGGACCATTCAGGTTTGTTCGCATTTGTGTTCCTCACGTGTGCCTCAAAGAACGAGGTGATTTGATAAAATACTATGCCCAAGATTACCATCCGCGTGCCGGCAGTGGGGTGGTTCAAATAGCTTCAGCTATCACCTCATTATTGTCCGGTCATGAAGGTCGAGTGGATTAAGGTCTCCTGTACACACCAGTTGCATTGCTCCTGGCAGTATGGGTTCGAGTCACTGCTGGGGTGTGAGTTTTCAGTAATATATATATATATATATACAGTTATATATATATATATATATATATATATATATATATATATATATATATATATATATATATATATATATATATATATATGACCGAAAAAGTAAGAACAATAACTCTAACGCGAATTTTCTCAATTTTTCTTATATTTCTTTTCACTGTTGATGGTAACTGAAAAATCAATTCATCAAAATTCATTTTTATTTCTAGTCTGATGCGACACTTCAACGCGTTTCGTAAAACTTATTACATTTTCAAAGACTTTAGTTTACACACACACAACTATAACTAAACAGAGTTTAAACAGCTTCGATTTTATACCTGCATTTGGGTGAGGTGATATGTTACAACAGTTTTGGATGAGGTGAAAACATACTTTCAACACAAGACAGAACACGAAACAATGGGTATAATATTTTATAAGTTAAAGGGAAGAGTCGAAGTAACTGCAAAGGGCCTATTGGCCCATATTTCTTGATGCTTCTATATAGGTGCGGAGTCTTGAAGTGGGGAGAATATAGTTGTGAATTAATTGGCTGTTGATTGCTGGTGTCGACTTCTTAATGTGTAGTGCCTCGCAGATATCAAGCCGCGTGCTATCGCTGTATCTATCGATGATTTCCATGTTTTTTTGTTAAGACTTCTCTAGTGATGGTCTGGTTGTGGGAAGAGATTATATGTTCCTTAATGGAGCCCTGTTGCTTATGCATCGTTAATCGCCTGGAAAAGATGTTGTTGTCTTGCCTATATACTGAATTCTTTGAGGCTTACAGTCCCCAAGTGGGCATTTGAAGGCATAGACGACATTGGTCTCTTTTAAAGCGTTCTGCTTTGTGTCTGGAGAGTTTCTCATGAGTAGGTTGGCCGTTTTCTTGGTTTTATAGTAGATCGTCAATTGTATCTTCTGATTTTTGTTCATAGGGATAACGTTTCTATTAACAATATCTTTCAGGACCTTTCCTCCGTTTTATGAGCTGTGGAAAAGAAGTTCCTGTAAAATAGTCTAATAAGGGGTACAGGTGTTGTGTTAGTTGTCTCTTCAGAGGTTGCATGGCTTTTCACCTTCCTTCTTATGATGTCTTCAACGAAACCATTGGAGAAGCCGTTGTTGAAACTAACAACGTTATATGGAGGACAATATATATATATATATATATATATATATATATATATATATATATATATATATATATATATATATATATATATATATATATATATACCCTATTAATGCCACCTCACCCCATCCACCTCTCTCAAATGTAGATATAAAATCGGAGATGCGTAAGTTCTATTCAGTTGTGTATTTTAAACTAAAGTCTTTGAAAATGTAATTAGTTTTACGAAACGCGCTCGTGTCGCGTCAGACTAGAAATAAAAATGAATTTTGGAGAATTGATTTTTGATTTACCTCCAACAGTGAAAAGAAATGTATGAAAGATTGAGAAAATTCGTGTTAGAATTATTAATCTTACTTTTTCGGTCATATTTAATAATATATGTCTACAGGAAAGACTGCTACCAAAATATACTAATATATATATATATATATATATATATATATATATATATATATATATATATATATATATATATATATATATATATATATATATATATATATATATATATATATATATATATATTATTAAATATGACCTAAAAAGTAAGATTAATAATTCTAACACGAATTTTCTCGATCTTTCGTACGTTTCTTTTCACTGTTGGTGGTAATTCAAAAATCAATTCTCCAAAATTCATTTTTATTTCTAGTCTGACGCGACACTTGAGCGCGTTTCGTAAAACTTATTACATTTTCAAAGACTTTAGCTTACACATACACAACTGAATAGAACTTACACATCTTCAATTTGTTTATATCTACATTTGAGTGAGGTGGATGGGGTGAGGTGGTATTAATAGGGTATTAAATTCCTAAACACAAGACAGAACACGAAACAATGGGTATTGAATGGAAGTGATTTGTAGAAAGCCTATTGGTCCATATTTCATGATGCTTCTATATTGGAGCGGAGTCTTGAGGTGGGTAGAATATAGTTGTGCATTAATTAGCTGTTGATTGCTGGTGTTGACTTCTTGATGTGTAGAGCCTCGCAGACGTCAAGTCGCCTGCTATCGCTGTATCTATCGATGATTTCTGTGTTGTTTACTAGGATTTCTCTGGCGATGGTTTGGTTGTGGGAAGAGATTATATGTTCCTTAATGGAGCCCTGTTGCTTATGCATCGTTAAACGCCTAGAAAGAGATGTTGTTGTCTTGCCTATATACTTGCCTATTAATGCCACCTCACCCCATCCACCTCTCTCAAATGTAGATATAAAATCGGAGATGCGTAAGTTCTATTCAGTTGTGTATTTGTAAACTAAAGTCTTTGAAAATGTAATAAGTTTTACGAAACGCGCTCGTGTCGCGTCAGACTAGAAATAAAAATGAATTTTGGAGAATTGATTTTTGATTTACCTCCAACAGTGAAAAGAAATGTTCGAAAGATTGAGAAAATTCGTGTTAGAATTATTAATCTTACTTTTTCGGTCATATTTATTAATATATGTCTACAGGAAAGACTGCTACCAAAATATACTAATATTAAAGCGCACGACCCAGCAGCAAGGAATCAAGCCTTCACGATAAAATATCGCCAGGATCTGATTCGTGATCAGATATACAAGGCAGAGAATGAAATCAAAGACAACAAAACGCAACTACTTCATGCTACAAACGAGTGGAGAAATAGCAACATCGACGAAAGTCTCCGTACCCGCATTGAACAACACCTTGACATCCTCACAGACCAACATCACCTCAGCACTGAAACAAGGATTATCAAGAAACTAACAACATTATATGGAGGACCTATGGCAATTCCACGACCAAGAGATGGCTTCCTGAACCTTGCAGGAATTAACCTCACTGAGGACCAAGTCACTCTCCTAAATCTGGGCATAAACTGTCATGTTATGTCCAGACCGAGTGAGATGGCCCGGAAAGTAGAGTTGGAAATTCTGTTGGACGACATATTCGACCTCGAGACACAAAAGAAGGTCACTACCAAAGATACCTTACAAGCAGAACTCATTGCAGAAGGAGGAAAGAATCGAGGCAATTACAGAAGCACCATACTGTCCCCCGAGCTTAAAGCGGCAGCTAAAAGCCTTCGTGAGAACAAGGAGATAGTTGTCAGGAGAGGTGACAAGTCGCCAATATATGTCATTCTTAAAAAAGACGAATATCTGGCGAAAATGAACATCATACTCTCTGACCAAACTAAGTTCCAAAGGGTAATGAAGGACACTACAGCCGAATTAAAAGCAAAGGTCAACAAACTGATCGAAACTGTGAACGCCAAGAAATCCGGACTCCACCTGCCAAAGATCATTGGGGAATATAAACCTGGATATGCGTATGGAAATGTCAAGACACACAAGCCTGGAAACCCACTTCGGCCAATCATTAGCCAGATACCCACACCCACGTACAGACTGGCGAAGCGACTCAACGGCCTGCTGACTCCTTATGTTCCTTGCGCCTTCAGCCTGAAGTCTCCAAAGGAATTTGTTGACTTACTGCGGGGCACACGGGCCACAGGGATAAGAGCCTCGTTGGACGTAGAATCGCTGTTTACCAACGTACCTGTGGACGAGACAATCGGGATGATAGCCGACAGAGTGTATCGTGATCCAGCCTGTACTCCTCTTGACATACCAGAAAATATTCTGAGGAAACTACTCCAAGCTTGTACTAAAGAGGCACCCTTCTTGAGCCCGGATGGGCACATGTATAAGCAAGTAGATGGGGTCGCCATGGGTTCTCCCCTAGGTGTCCTGTTTGCAAACTTCTACATGGGTACCATCGAGCAAAAAGTCTTAGTCGACATGAACTTGAAACCGGCCATATACTGCAGGTATGTTGACGACATTTTTACACAGGTACCTGATGTCAGACATCTGCAGGAGCTGAAGGAGGCATTTGAGCAGAGTTCCGTGCTGCGTTTCACTTACGAGATGGCAAAGGATGGGAAGCTGCCCTTTCTAGATGTAACAGTCATGGAAAAGAGCGGAGGTTTCCACACTGCAGTCTACACTAAGGAAACGAACATAGGAATGTGCCTAAATGCCAACAGCGACTGCCCAGACAGGTACAAGAGGAGTGTTGTTAACGCTTATGTCGACCGTGCTCTCAGCCACAGCTCAGAATGGAAGCAAGTCGACGAAGAACTCTGTAGGGTAAGGCAGGTCCTAGTCAACAACGGCTTCTCCAATGGTTTCGTCGAAGACATCATAAGAAGGAAAGTGAAACGCCATGCAACCTCTGAAGAGACAACTAACACAACACCTATACCCCCTATCAGACTATTTTACAGGAACTTCTTTTCCACAGCTCATAAAATGGAGGATAGGGTCCTGAAAGATATTGTTAATAGAAACGTTATCCCTACAGACAAAAATCAGAGGATACAACTGACGATTTACTATAAAACCAGAAAAACGGCCAGCCTACTCATGAGAAACTCTCCAGACACGAAACAGAACGCTTTAAAAGAGACTAACGTCGTCTATGCCTTCAAATGCCCTCTTGGGGACTGTAAGCTCCAAAAAAACCCAGTATATAGGCAAGACAACAACATCTCTTTCTAGGCGTTTAACGATGCATAAGCAACAGGGCTCCATTAAGGAACATATAATCTCTTCCCACAACCAAACCATCGCCAGAGAAATCCTAGTAAACAACACAGAAATCATCGATAGATACAGCGATAGCAGGCGGCTTGACGTTTGCGAGGCACTACACATCAAGAAGTCAACACCAGCAATCAACAGCCAATTAATGCACAACTATATTCTACCCACCTCAAGACTCCGCTCCAATATAGAAGCATCAAGAAATATGGACCAATAGGCTTTCTACAATCACTTCTATTCAATACCCATTGTTTCGTGTTCTGTCTTGTGTTGATGAAATTAATACCCTATTAATGCCACCTCTTGTTCTGTCTTGTGTTGATGAAATTAATACCCTATTAATGCCACCTCACCCTATCCACCTCTCTCAAATGTAGATATAAAATCGGAGATGCGCAAGTTCTATTCAGTTGTGTATTTGTAAACTAAAGTCTTTGAAAATGTAATAAGTTTTACGAAACGCGCTCGTGTCGCTTCAGACTAGAAATAAAAATGAATTTTGGAGAATTGATTTTTGATTTACCTCCAACAGTGAAAAGAAATGTACGAAAGATTGAGAAAATTCGTGTTAGAATTATTAATCTTACTTTTTCGGTCATATTTAATAATATATATATATATATATATATATATATATATATATATATATATATATATATATATATATATATATATATATATATATATATCACTATATATATATATATATATATATATATATATATATATATATATATAAGGCACAACTCTCCTAAACACGAGAGTGAAGTATAGAACTTTAGAACACTTTCCCACCAGGAGACTCGAACCCTAGCCAGCACAGAAGCCTTCCAGCAACTGGCATAACAGGTACGCCTTAACCCGCTCCACCACCCGCTCAGACCCTTAAAAGAGATAGTAATTTCGGAGTATTTAAATACACCAAAGATCACCACCTCCCAAGAGCACTAGAGCAAGTGAGGGGTCATTTAGACGTTAATTTCATCAAGTCCCTGTTAATATGGGAAGACACAGTGTCTATGCTTAAGGCACAACTCTCCTAAACACGAGAGTGAAGTATAGAACTTTAGAACACTTTCCCACCAGGAGACTTGAACCCTAGCCAGCACAGAAGCCTTCCAGCAACTGGCATAACAGGTACGCCTTAACCCGCTCCACCACCCGCTCAGACCCTTAAAAGAGATGGTAATTTCGGAGTATTTAAATGCACCAAAGATCACCACCTCCCAAGAGCACTAGAGCAAGTGAGGGGTCATTTAGATGTTAATTTCATCAAGTCCCTGTTAATATGGGAAGATACAGTGTCTATGCTTAAGGCACAACTCTCCTAAACACGAGAGTGAAGTATAGAACTTTAGAACACTTTCCCACCAGGAGTCTCGAACCCTAGCCAGCACAGAAGCCTTCCAGCAACTGGCATAACAGGTACGCCTTAACCCGCTCCACCACCCGCTCAGACCCTTAAAAGAGATGGTAATTTCGGAGTATTTAAATACACCAAAGATCACCACCTCCCAAGAGCACTAGAGCAAGTGAGGGGTCATTTAGACGTTAATTTCATCAAGTCCCTGTTAATATGGGAAGACACAGTGTCTATGCTTAAGGCACAACTCTCCTAAACTAAAGTTCTAAAGTTCTATACTTCACTCTCGTGTTTAGGAGAGTTGTGCCTTAAGCATAGACACTGTGTCTTCCCATATTAACAGGGACTTGATGAAATTAACGTCTAAATGACCCCTCACTTGCTCTAGTGCTCTTGGGAGGTGGTGATCTTTGGTGTATTTAAATACTCCGAAATTACCATCTCTTTTAAGGGTCTGAGCGGGTTAAGGCGTACCTGTTATGCCAGTTGCTGGAAGGCTTCTGTGCTGGCTAGGGTTCGAGTCTCCTGGTGGGAAAGTGTTCTAAAGTTCTATACTTCACTCTCGTGTTTAGGAGAGTTGTGCCTTAAGCATAGACACTGTGTCTTCCCATATTAACAGGGACTTGATGAAATTAACGTCTAAATGACCCCTCACTTGCTCTAGTGCTCTTGGGAGGTGGTGATCTTTGGTGTATTTAAATACTCCGAAATTACCATCTCTTTTAAGGGTCTGAGCGGGTGGTGGAGCGGGTTAAGGCGTACCTGTTATGCCAGTTGCTGGAAGGCTTCTGTGCTGGCTAGGGTTCGAGTCTCCTGGTGGGAAAGTGTTCTAAAGTTCTATACTTCACTCTCGTGTTTAGGAGAGTTGTGCCTTAAGCATAGACACTGTGTCTTCCCATATTAACAGGGACTTGATGAAATTAACGTCTAAATGACCCCTCACTTGCTCTAGTGCTCTTGGGAGGTGGTGATCTTTGGTGTATTTAAATACTCCGAAATTACCATCTCTTTTAAGGGTCTGAGCGGGTGGTGGAGCGGGTTAAGGCGTACCTGTTATGCCAGTTGCTGGAAGGCTTCTGTGCTGGCTAGGGTTCGAGTCTCCTGGTGGGAAAGTGTTCTAAAGTTCTATACTTCACTCTCGTGTTTAGGAGAGTTGTGCCTTAAGCATAGACACTGTGTCTTCCCATATTAACAGGGACTTGATGAAATTAACGTCTAAATGACCCCTCACTTGCTCTAGTGCTCTTGGGAGGTGATGATCTTTGGTGTATTTAAATACTCCGAAATTACCATCTCTTTTAAGGGTCTGAGCGGGTGGTGGAGCGGGTTAAGGCGTACCTGTTATGCCAGTTGCTGGAAGGCTTCTGTGCTGGCTAGGGTTCGAGTCTCCTGGTGGGAAAGTGTTCTAAAGTTCTATATATATATATATATATATATATATATATATATATATATATATATATTAGGAGTACCACTTCTGGTGCAATTGCACAATTGCAGGGACCCACATCCTTGAGGAAGAAAACAAAAAGCATTCAGAGAAGATCTTGTGGATTCTCACTGAATTCTTTATTCTTTTCTTCTCCTACCACCCCTATTATTTTTTTGTATGTTTTGTTTTATTTTATTGCAATGCTACAGTTTACAGAGAACACACACACACACACGCACACACACACGAACATAAGTATAAATAATCAGGTAACTTGTTAATCAGTGTGTGTCAAACTCCCAAGAGGGAAGCCGCCCAGGTCTGCATTTGGAATTTGTATATTGAGCTCATGGCTCACCTTTGAGAAAGAACATTGTCACACTCAATGCTATGTCCTGGTGTGTCAGGAGAGAGTGATGGTTGGTAGGGGGTGTGGGAGGGGGATGGGGTTGGAGCGTGGATATGGGGAGGCAGTAATGACTTATTTAACCTCAGTTAGGTGAGGCGCGCCAAGAAGGGAAGCTCTCACCCCCCAGGCCTACATTTGGAAATTGTATGTTGAGGTCATGGCTCATCTTTGAGAATGAACAATGACACATACTCAATGCTATGAAGAGGTTTGTTACTCAGAGTCCTAGCAAATTATGAGCGAGATTAAAAAAATCTCTACCTCAGGCTATAAACATTATTTGATATGAATACAAAGACATTATATATATATATATATATATATATATATATATATATATATATATATATATATATATATTGGCAGGTGAGGACCTGCTGGCGGAAGTAAGAACAACACCCCTCCTTAATGTAACCGCAGTGGTGGGAGAGCCCTGCTGGGGTGAACATCTCCCACACCCCTCTGTAGACTTTGAAAAGCGATTAAGGTTAATGGACCACATCCGCCCTGGTGCAGCTCCAACACCTCCTGGTCTGTCACCTATACACACACGTGCATTGTTACATAAAACCGACCATCTCTGCCAACTGCTACCTCCTCCTCTCATTCACATCTTAAGAGAGTCTGCTCTCTCACTCTCTCACCCTCCTTGACACTTCCTGCCCATGTAGGGCAGACATTATACCTACATGACCCACAACGTCCCCCCTGACGCACCCCGTCCCAATCTATGGTCTCCCCTTTTGCATCCCGGCCGCGCGTTTTGGAATCACGTCCGCACGTTTTGGGATCCCGTCCGCGCATTTTGCATCCCGTCCGTGCGTTTTGGGATCATGTTCGCACGTTTTGGGATCCCGTCCGCGCATTTTGCATCCCGTCCGTGCGTTTTGACATCCTGTCCCTGCGTTTTGGGATCCCGTCCGCGCATTTTGCATCCCGTCCGTTTTTCTCTCACTCTTCCCTACATGACCGCATACCAACCACTTAGCTTACAACCCCTACCCAACATGACACTCTCAAGTAATGCCTGGCCGGACGCCACGCGCCAAAAACATCCGGGGAAGCCCCAGAAACCTTTGAGATGATGTACACATGCCCACATACTTATCCTCTCCTCTTACCTACGTGACCCACAACGTCCCCCTGACGCATCCCGTCCCATTCTACGGACTCCCACACCACTTTTGACTATGACCGAGTTCAATCCTTGAGGTTCTCCTCAGGTTTGGGATAGTTCTAGTCACATATTTCACTACTAGTATCCACCAAAACTTACTCCTCCTGTGTAAAGGTACACCAGGCCTATACCGCTCATCTGTTTACTCAATTGCAACAGGACTATATGACCCAGGTCAAACTTGATGACCTCTTTAGACTCTTCAGACCAAACTTGACACACAGTGGATGAAAAATAACGAAGTTGAGCCATGCAAGCACACATACAAGCAACCATAAATAATAAGAGCAGGAATAAATTTGTGCCATTAGGAAGCATATCCTCAAAAGGTAACTCAAAATATTATTTGTTATTTTAAAATTAAAAATAAAATTATAATTGCTTAGTATATATAAAAAATCTGAATTTTAAAAGACGCACACTGACAATTTTGAGTAAAACGATGTCAATGATTTGTGTCAATGATTGTTCCACAAGTAGATAGGGCAGATACTGCTCGATTTTCTTGCAACTGCTAATGATTATTGGCTGGGCCATATCCTAAACATAGGAAAGTTTCTGTGAAATCAAACAGTTGAGACAAATATTACAGAACCCTTCATAAAAAAAAATTATTACAGGTCCTTTGCTATTTGCATAAAATTATTCACAAACAAAATATTAACACTTGTTACTAAGTGTATTTCATATATGGTGACAAATAACAATGCTAAAAACCCTTTGTAATATAACGAACGAAAAGATTTAAATATCTATTCCAGTTTTTGGTTATGACAAAACCTGAAGCAAAACCTTTTCTATAGTTAGTTGAGAAACTTTAGAAAAATAAATTATTGTGAGACTATGAATACATCTTTAAGTGAAAGGGAAAGTTAGCGCAATGTTTACTAATTATCTAATATTATGTAGTGTATATTATGTAGACTAATATACACTTCTTAAGTTCCTACCTAGAATATGAATCATTCATTGCATTTTTCCTATTCAACGAATATAAGTGTTTTACAATATATCTCCCATACTTTTGTATGGGAGATGAAGGAATGCATAGTTATAACCCTGGAAACACAAACCGAAACTGTCTCTATTTTCCGCTTGTTATAACTTGTAATAAAGTTGCTACATCTTGGCTTAACGTGTTTAAAACATATTAGAACGTTGTTACAACTTGCTATATTGGCTGTTATAACTGGTTAGGAGGTGTTAAAACTTGTTCGAACATTGAACCAACGTCGGTGTGTGTTTGGCGGGAAGGGAATTACCATGGGGTGCACCTGGGAATAATTACTCATACTCTTACCTCCATCATCTCTCTCTGCTTTCCTATGCCAACGATGTGCCAAAATAACGTGGCTGAAGATATAATGACCAAACGAAACACCAGTAAACGAAGAAACGACTACGTTTCGTTTCGTCCTGAAGTGTAGTTTGGTCATCATATCTTCCTCCGTCTCTTTCCCTTTCTTTATCTGCCTCTTCCTGTCTTTGTCTCTCTTCCTCGAGCTGCCCTGCTGGAGAAAGTGTTTACAAGATTTATTCCCTGTACACACACACCGCCCAGTGGAATGTTTGCAAATGCGATTTTAATTGCTAATAATTATTCTTTAACCTGCCTACAATCAAGTTCAGGCTAGGTTAGGATACCTAAAGTTGAATACCTTTCGAGACATCTAACAGGTGAATTGCAGTGTGGAAACTGAACAATTACAAACAATGAAATGAGAAACTAGAGGCATCAGTTTAACACTAGTGCTTAGCTTGCGATGGCGGCAGTGGTGGTGCTCGGGTGATGGATGACAGGCTGCTGTCATCTACCACCCCTCTCTTTCTTGCCTGATCTTTGTTGCCTGGTCGTAGAATTCAATTAACCCAGTGAGACAGGACTTATCCATCCCTGAACCCATGTTGATGCAGTGTTACAAAGTTCTTTCGCTCCAGATGTTCCACTATCTTTCTTTGCAAAATCTTCTCCATCAGCTTGCATGGTATGCAGGTTAGGGACACTGGCCTGTAGTTCAGTGCCTCCTGTCTATCCCCTTGCTTGTATATCGGGACTACGTTAGCTGCTTTCCAAATTTCTGGCAGTTCCCCTGTTGCCAATGATTTGTTATACACTATGGAGAGTGGCAGGCACAGTGCTTCTGTTCCTTCCTTTAGTATCCAAAGGGAGATTTCATCTGGGCCTATAGCCTTTGTCGCATCTAACTCTAGTAAAAGCTTCCTTACTTCCCCACTGGTAATCTCAAACTCTTCTAGTGGTTGCTGGTTAACTATTCCCTCTCTTATCTCTGGAATTTCTCCTTGTTCTAAGGTGAAGACCTCCTGGAATTTCTTATTCAGTTCCTCACACAGTTCCTTGTCGTTTGTCATGAATCCATCTGCTATTATCCTTAATTTCATTACCTGTTCCTTTAATGTGGTTTTTCTCCTGATGTGGCTGTGCAGCAATTTAGGTTGAGTCTTTGCCTTGCTTGCGAGGTCATTTTCGTATAGTCTTTTTGCCTCTCTTCTCATCCTGACATATTCATTCCTGGCGCTCTGGTATCTTTCTCTGCTCTCAAGTCTCCTGTTATTCCTATAGTTTCTCCATGCCCTTTTACTTTGCTGCTTAGCTAGCCTACATCTCTGATTAAACCATGGTTTTCTCATCTTCCTTTCATTGTTTTCTTTTTGGACTGGGACAAACTTGCTTTCTGCGTCCTTGCACTTCTGCGTGATGAAGTCCATCATGCCTTGGGCCATCTTTCCCCTGAGCTCTGTTTCCCATGTTATATCTGTTAGGAATTTTCGTATCTCCTCATAGTTTCCCTTTTGGAATACAGCCTTTTGTTTTCAGTACCCCTCCTCGAGATCAATAACCCTTCTTCAATCATATACTCAAATACCAGTGCACTGTGGTCGCTCATTCCTACTGGGGCCTCGAAACCGATTTCCCTTATGTCGGAGTCGTTCAGAGTGAAGACTAGGTCGAGTCTCGCTGGTTCATCATTTCCTCTCATCTAGTGGATTCCCTGACATGTTGGCTTAGAAAGTTTCTTGTCGCCATCTCCATTAGTTTGGCTCTCCATGTATCCTCTCCTCCATGTGGTCCCTTGTTCTCCCAGTCTATCCCTCAGTGATTGAAGTCCCCCCATGATGAGCAGTGTGGGTCTGATTGGAAGTGATGGTCCAGTCATATGTGGGACAATCAAGTGTGGAATATCCCAGGAGTATGTGAGCTTTTGGTCTTATAGTGAACGTGGTATATTTTTTTGCAGATGTGGTGAAGGGGAGTAAGACTATCTTCCCTCACTCTCGCCTGATGCTGTGGGTGTGGGTGTGGGTGTGGGTGTATTTACAGGTCGCGCGCGCCACCAACAGAAAACGGAGGCTCCGAGAAGCAGTCTCTCTCGCCTCTAATCAATAGAAAACTGGATGATCAAGGAGTGATTCACTTATTCTTCACAGTAAACAGTGACTGTTGAGTAATTTTTGCAACTTGTAATTGTTGCAACTTGCGCTGGGGCTCTGTAGAGCTGTGATCATCTCTGTGATTAATCATCCCTACGTAGTGCAACCTCTATTATCGGGATTTTACATCGTCATTTCTCCAGTCGACCGGGTAGCTGAACATCTTCAAGGATCAGCTGTAACTGAAGCGTGTAAGGTGTGATTGACTGTAAGTAGAAGCCCGGGAATTATTGTAGTTGTGCACATTCATAACTCGGTAAGTGTTAATTACCCAATCTCGGATTTATCGGAGTTGCTTGCAACGAGATCTCTGTGTCAGTGACCAAATAGATTGTGTGGGTGTTAATCTGTCTGGTGACAGCTCTTAATCTCCCTTAACCTGTCACTAGTGAGAGTAGCAGGTGACGTGTTGTGTGTGTGAACGATTTACTATAAACACAATTGAGTCCTAGACTGTTATAATCTTTTGCAGTGTATTGTATTGTTGTTTGATTTTAATGTCTGTGTGACACTGTTTATATCTCTTTACAGAGATCCAATATTTGAGTAAGTCATTGTGGTTAAAGTGATTATCTTGTCACTGTGACAAGTATTGATTCTCATTATTGTGTGTTTACTGTGTGTGTATTCCTGGTGTCGGATTGTTTTAGTGAAATCCTCGTTATTGATTCATTAACGTAATTAGTAAAGTCAGTGTCTATATTGATCGGTAGCTGTCAGTAGGACAGCGTATCAAGGTGTTAATTGATTGTTTCATCTATGTGATAAACAATAAATAACGTGAGTTAAGTGATTGTAAATTGTCTGAGTGACAGTGATTAACGAAACTGTTGGTGTTTACTTTACGTAAATTAATTGAGCAGTTAATTGATAATTGTATTTGATTGATGGTCGTCCAAGTGACGTGTTAACATAATTGAGTGAATGTCTTTGTGACATTGTTGTTAAGTAATTTACTTGTGTATGTCTTAGTGGCATTGAGTAAAGTAACGTACATTACTTGTGGGTGTGTTATTGTGGTGATTGCTTTTGTGACATTGTTTTGTACGCATTTTCATATGTTAATGTATCATGTTGTTCAATTTTTTTTTAGTTTTTTTTTCATGCAAGCATGCAATTTAAATACAATAAAAACAAGACAAGAACATAGAAAACATAACAAAACAAAACAAAACAATAAACCACCTACCAGAAGGGCCGACAGCACAGTACAACAAATTACAAACACGATAAATGCATGAGAAACACAGCATACATCAAGACACAAAATAGAAAACAATGTCAAACAAGCAAGCACAGTAACAGTACAAAACAAAACATGTTAAAACAAAACAAACATCAAGAGGTACAACATAAAACATAACAAGAAAATCACAATATACAACAAACAAAACAAAAATAACAAACAAGTACAACATGTAATGCAATAATAAAACACCAGTAGAAAGGTACATCACAGAAACAAGACATGAATAAAAACACTCACGCCAAACCAACCGCCTCGCAACAAACAAAGGGAGAGGCCAAAATATACAATAATAGCAAACAAGCAATCGATGCAATCAAGAAAACGAAACATAGTAACATACACAACAACAAACAAGCACCGGCCTGAAGGACCGAGAACAAACACAACATAAAGGACATCATGAAATAAGAACAAGAAAATGCACAGCACACAACAAGCCAAAAATAAAAACAAAAAACAATAATAAAAACAAAAATAAAAATAAAAACAAAAATAAAAATAAAAACAAAAACAACACATTCTAGCAATGTATAAGTAGAACACACATGGCAAAGTAACAACACAAAAGCAAATACAGGAATAAAAACGCCCTCACCAAAACACCTGCCTCGCAACAAATAAGGGAGAAGCACGGGCACAAAATACAATAAGGCAAACAAAAGGCCATAGGGGCACACAACACTGCAGTAACATGGAATCAGCTGACATATTTGCCCGGGAACAAAACCCGGGGGAACCGCACATTGAACGCCTCCCAATGAAGCCACCTCCCCCAGGAGTCTCGACCCTCCATCGGGGGTGCCATGCCATCCAGAACCCCAGCAGCAAACACCTGCAAACAGGGAACCCAGACGGTGTCACTCTGGAGGCGAGTAACCGCCACCCTACTCCATAAAACGGGTACTCGCCCATCATGAAAGTCCTCCCGCCTTTCCGACAGCAGGGACTCAGCAACCACGGCCTCCAGGGCCCCAATTCGCAACCCCACAAGATGGGGCCAGACAGAGGGCACCACCACAGGGGCACCAGCGGCCACGGGCACACCACCAGACAACTGCTGGGAACCAAGGTGGCGCGCATCCTTTCGTAAAGTCACTACCAGGCCACGCCCAGCACCAGCATCCGCACTATCCCTGGCAGTGGAAGCCACCACACCCCACTTGTGGGTTATCTGGGGCTTGACTCATATATTAAATTATTTACTTATTTGATTTAATAAATCGAAGGACAACCCACTTTTGAGAAAAGAGGGAAAACTAATAAAAGTGATCATTAGAATAACACTAGAGAACCAGTGTCTATGGATAATTATTAAAAGGATAATCACTTGAAATAATGAATGGACTGTATTATTAATTAATTAAAGTCAGAGCCTCAAAGACCTACATTGGGAGGGTATTTCTAGAAATTCATATACATCTAGGAACCAGTGTTGTTCGCCACCAGTTCATTGCTGAGTAAATGATATTATAAATCTAAACTACTATAGATTCAAATATGAGAACTCAAATTGTGAATATTAAAGATTATAATTACTGAGAAACAGTCAGAGCAAACACATTAATTACCAATCATCATTTCTGGTAATAATCTATTCAATGCAAAGATTCTACAGGAATTATATATGAATTAAAATCATATAAAATAAATTTGTACGAAAAATGTCTTAGCTCTAAGACGATTTCTGTAACATAATTTCGTCATTCGCCTCGCCTCGTGTTCACAGGATCTCCACAAAGAAAGAACTCGAGGTGAATATCACGAATGAAGAGAAACAACTTGATGACTCCTCGCATACACGCTGAAATCAGAGAAATTTAAGTAGCATTTGAAAAGGCTACGTTTTATTTTCAATATTCTTGAAAACGGAGGAAATTCCCGAACTTGTACTAACGTTGTATATTGGATATCCTTGCTATATAACGACAAACTACTCACAAATATATAAACTAGGATGATGCATCAAACGAGAAACATATACTTATCATGAGCGTATTGAATACTGAGGTCTGCCGGAATCGCGTCAGCCAGTCCCTGACGTTCACTGCTGTGTACGTGTAATTATGGGTCTTGGCTTCAATTGTTGACGCGTTATTAACTGGCTGGGCACTATAGAACACGTGGATAAGTAATTATTAACTGTTGACTGAGTATCAGCGTAATTCTTGCCGATAAATTTCCCAGTCACTACCACGTGTCTCGCCACTCTTCACGCCAGGGATGCCTTCCGCACAGTGGCGTCGCCGCCTCCCTCAACCCGTCTCTCGCATTCACCACAGAAATTATTAATCACGAATAATTCTTTTCCGCACAATTATGGATGTAATACGTTAATGAGAACTGGGTTGCAATTATAGGGATTTAAATATTATCATATTCTCGTTTTATGGTGTTAAACGAGAAATGGAGAAGATTTTATTTTCTCCATGACATTCGTACATAACAGAAAGGACTGCTACTACATAATTATTTAGTTAATAACTCTCGGTTTGAGATTATTGGGAGTTATATTATCCATAAGTAATTATTACACGGAATACTGATAATTTTAGAGAACCACATTCAATTCTCTAACCCATTGGTAATATATGTGTCTAACTGGACATTATCTGACGCAATGTTGCTACTCGATTTCATGAGAATTCTAGCATTAATACGCAGATGCAATGGTTAATTTATGTTGACACTACCGTTAGTGAAATTAGTAACTACTGTAGTTAGTATATAATGATAATGATTTATTATAATACAATAGTACTTTATTAGTGTTGGAAATTTCCAACATAACTCCGGGGGGAGAAAACTCGGGTCGCTTTGCAATGTTGAGTACTGACATACCTATCCCGAAGTTAGTATTAATGTTAATATGTTAGTATGTTAGTACACACATAACGGATGTCCCGTAATTGTCAAGGACATACAAGAAATTTAAGTCTTGTAAAGGAACTCATGTTGAATGAAATATGGAATTGTGAATCATCTAAAGTAAATGACTAATAAAGCCTACAATATACTCTGTGACTGGTGTCGCTATGACATGTAACGTTTATGTTACTAAGTCTTAAAGTCTTGCAAACTCATATATACTCTAGATGAAATAATGTTATAGTTGATAGCCTATACAAACAAATTAAGGATTAAATCATACAATTTAAAGTAACTGAGAATCCACCGTGAGGTGAATGTTTTGGGTCATGGTGACTTGTAACTGATTTGTTACTTGACATCACAACACAGCATCATCATGTTTACTCAAATTGGATGGGAAATTATTTGCTCTTAGTCAGAGCTATAATAGGCTTGTAGTTTCCGTTTGCATTGTTGAGCAGCTGCTCTAGTGGGGCGGGTGCTCGGTGGATCAGAATTGTTGTCCTCGGAAACTGTTGGTGAAGCTGGTTCTGATAAACACTCTCGTTCTGCTAATTCGAGAGGTACCAACTTCTCTAAGGTTTTTAGGGTAGTAGTGCCTCGGCACAAAACCCGTACTACTCTCAGGATGCCTTGGTGATCTAAGTGGATAGCAACAATTTTGCCTATAGGCCATTCTGACCTTGGTCCATCACTGTCAACCAATACTAGGTCTCCTGGTTTAAGTTGAACTTTATTATAGGGGCTCGAAGCTACATAGTGGTACTCTCGTAGAGCTGTGAGGTACTCTCGAGTCCACACCTCATTCCACCTTTCAATTACTCTCGAGAGATGTTGGTAACTTTCTACTAAGTCACTCCTGGTTACATGGGAAGGTTCGACGGGGTCCTCTTCTGCCAAAGGTATCAGAGGGCTCAGCAGGCCTCCATGTATTAAATGTGAGGGACTCAGAGGTTCTCTCTGTGAGAAATCATCTGATAGATAAGTTAATGGGCGATTGTTGACTCGCGCCTCAATTTCCACGACGAGTGTTTGGAGTTCGGGGTAACTAATTTTCTGTCGATGCAAGGTCTTCCTTAAACATTTCTTGACAGTCCCTATCATACGTTCGTAGAACCCACCTTGCCAGGGGGCTCTGGGAGCAATAAATTTCCAGTGGCATTGTCGTCTCTGCAGGACAGACTGCACTTCTGGATGATTCCATATCTCTCGTAGGCAGGCTTCTCCTGCCACAAAATTTGAACCATTATCAGATATCATTAGTTTGGGACAGGATCTGCGAGCTGCAAATCTACGAAAAGCTTGGATGAAGGCTTTGGCACTCATGTCAGAAGTCACTTCTAGATGTACGCCTCGTGTGGTAGCACACGTGAAGAGGCAAATATAAGCTTTCACTGGTATCTTATCTGGATTGCCAGTGAGAAGCAAGGCTCCTGTGTAATCGACACCAGTCGTCTCAAAGGGACGAAGATGAACTACTCTAACCTTAGGGAGTGGTGGAGGTCCTGGGTAAGGACACACTCGAGCGTCGTATCTTTTGCAGATCACACAGAACTTAATTATTGATTTGACAGTTTGACGACCTTGAGGAAGCCAATATTTCTGTACTGAGGTCGGTGAGAGTGTCTAAAACTCCGCCATGCAAAGTACCATATTGATGGTGATGCAAAACTAGAAGTTTTGTAATAATGTGGTGACGTGGTAGAAGGATCGGATTCATTGTATCCAAATCAATTTTTGCATGAAGCAAACGTCCTCCACACCTTAATATATTTTGAGTGTTGGTATCATCCCAGATACCTAGAGACTTGGTTAATTTATCTGGAAGATTTTCATATTCACTTCCATATGTCTCTTGTTGTGCACGTTTGATCCAGTAGAGGATAGGATTGGGAAACTTATGTCTGATTCCTATCTTAGCAAGAAAGTCAAAAACATGTGCTGTCACTCTTAATAACTTACTCAAGTTAGAATAATTGTGAGGATTAATAGCTGAGATTCGATGAGGTTCTGGTTCTTTCATGGGAGTAGTGATATTGGTCATTATGACTTGTGGCTTTTGTTTGGGCCACTGACCACCAACAAGCCATGAAGGTCCATTAAACCACATCGAAGACTTGATTAGTTGCTTTAATGTTAACCCTCGTGATAAGTAATCTGCAGGATTGTCCTTAGTGGGGACATGTCTGAATTTATATCCAGCAGATAATTCATGAATTTCCCTAACGCGATTACTAACGTAGGGAGTTTTATTGTTGTTATTTCTTACCCATTGTAAGACTGCCTCATTGTCCGACCACACTAGGATTTCACCAAAGTGGATATTATTGAGTGTCTTGGTCAGGCAATGAGCCAATCTTACTCCCACCAGCAATGCAGTTAACTCCATTTGAGGTAAAGATCTCTTCTTGATTGGAGCAACTCTTGCTCTAGATGTGAGTAAAATTGATTGTGCACTATTAACTAAGTAGGCTGCAGCGCATACACTTTGCCAGAGGCATCGCAAAAAACGTGCAAATTTGTGGGTAAGTTTTGTCCTGAAGCATTACGAGGAAATTTCAAAACACCTAATTGATTGAAATCCGTTGTGAGTATCTGCCATTTATCCTGCAACTCAATTGGCAACGGATCATCCCATCCCATATGTTTCTGCCAGCATTCCTGCATCAGGAGTTTGCCCCTTATTAATATAGGACTAAGTAAGCCTAAAGGGTCAAATGGTTGACTGACATACGAGAGTAATTTTCTCATGGTGAGGGATGAATTATTGGTTTGTACTGACTTGACATTCATCTCGTCAGTACTTGTGTTCCATTCCACACCCAGAACTTTTAACTGATTAGGCACCTGATAACCTGGAAATTCTTTCTCGATTATCTGGTTTAATGATTTATTGTTTGAGGCCCATGATTGTAGTGGCATATTGGCTCCTAATAACTCACGGTTAGCCTCATGGTAGATTTCTACCAATTTGGATTTGTCATTTGTAGTTCCCTGGAAATTATCAACATACAAGTTGTCACTGATCTCTGCTTTATAAGGGCTATTTGACTTCCTCAAATGTGTATCTAATGTGGCTTGAAGTAGAAACGGGGAGGAAATCGCTCCGAATAGCACAGAGGCAAATCGGTAAGTTATGACATCACTGTCAGGATCCAGTGGGTCCTTAATCCAGAGAAATTTGGTGTAATTACGATCCTCCTCTTGTAAACCTACTCTAAGGAAAGCTTTACTGATATCAGCAGTATAAGCGAAAATACCAGTACGGAATCGTAATAATACATCATGTAGCCTTTGTGTTAGGCTAGGTCCCGTTTGGAGACATTCATTCAAGGACACGCTGTTTGGCTTCACTTTGGCACTACAGTTGAAGACAATACGTATTGGCTTTGTCAATGAATCTTTCACCACAGCGTGATGGGGTAAATAGTGACCTATTTTTCGGTCATCATTCTCAACAACTTCGATAAATTTACTATTGAGTTGTTGTTGAATTAATTGATGAAACATGTTCAGTTTGTCTGGCTGCTTCTTCAGCCGGATTAATAGAGACTGTAATTGAGAGGCTGCTATGAAATGAAATAGTTAACTGGAAGTTGTGGATGATTCAACTTCCATGGTAGTCTCACCCAGTATTGTTTGTCATTATAGACAACTGTATCCAGATATTGCTGGTAAGTCCACATATCATCAGGGCTTGATTGCTCAGGGACAATACCTAAAGTGTCTAAATCCCACAGACGATGTACAGGTGGATCAGACTCATTATCTTCAGATATTTCTCTGAAATGTAGGGGTGACTGTTCCGAGCCTAGTCACGTCACTATTGTATTGTTAGATTGTTGGTTGGTTGACGCTGGATTTTGTTGGAAAAGCACCGGTCCAGTAAGCAATTTGCCTCCAGCAGATGACAACAAATTCATTCCATGTTGTCTGGTGCATCCCGTTATAAATTTATAATAATGGTCAGCGCCTATAAGTATACCAACATCAGTGAGGCAGTCAGAATTTATTTTGTAGTCTGCTAGCCTCATGCGGTTTCGTTTAAGATATCTTGCAGTGCGAGCTAGTCCTGTGACCTGCAGGTCTGAAGGAAGCTTATCTATTACTACCGCTTGTATTGGACTAGTGGAAGATCCAAGTCTAACTAACACCTTGACTACTTGGTATTCACGAGGTCCACTATTAGTCAAGAACCCAGAAATATTCAGTCTCACACTTTTGGCAGGTTTTAATTTTAACTGCTTGACTAATTGTTGCGTGATGAAGGTTTTCTGTGATCCTTGATCAAAGAGACCTCTAGTGTTAACTCTAGATTTCCTGTCAATTAGTTTGAGTTGAGCTGTAGGCAGAGTGGTATTATTGCCTCAGTAGCAAGTACATTTATTTCTTGATGTACCTTGCAATATTGTACTGTGATAGAATTCATAGAATTCTCCCCAGTTGTCATAGATTGTGTAGAAGTTTTTCTACATAAGGCATAATGATGTACACCTTTGTTGCATCTACTGCATAACCGTAGCTGCACTACACATTTATTGGGATCATGAGAGCCCATGCACTTGGTGCACCTGTGTAATTCTTGTAACCGTTTAATCCTGGTATTAAAGTTAGGATAAACAGTGCATTTGTAGGTGACATGTTCTTGATCACAGAACAGACACTTTCTCTCTCTGGCTGAATTTGTCCTTTTAGTAGACATATCAGTTGTAACGTCAGAGGGAGATACAGAATAAATACCTACACTACCACTCCTTTTTCCAGTGGATGGAGTAGTCTTAGGTTTGAATTTATTGGACTAATTCAAAGTCGATTTGGGTTTGACTGAGGTGTCAATATTAGGTGGTTTAGACTCAGGTTTAATCTTATCATGAGTCTTCAACCTGTTAACCGTTATTCTCAGTCCCTCGAATATTTGCTCGAGAGTGAGAAACTCGGTTTTATAGTGTGAACATATTTCTGCTAAGATATTTCGAGGTAATTTCCTCTGCAAAAGTAACTTGATTGACCATTCTGAGGCTGGTACATCAACTTTAGTACCTAAGGCCTTCACTAGAGACTCTACTTCTAGCCTGAAGCTTTGAAGTGAGTCTGGTCTGTTACTTGGTGCATTCAGATCTAGCAACTGGTAATAAAGGTTAGCTATACTCAACTCTTTGTTGCAATAGTTCAACTTTAGCAGTTTTATAGCTTCCTCATAATTACTCTCAGTGAGAGCTAGGTTATTTATGACCTTTTTAGCCTCCTCTTTGAGAAGACTAATCAGGTATGAGAAGTTAGAAATCTTGTCAAGAGAAGATTTCTTATGTATATGAACTTCAAATGAAGTCCAAAAGGTGTCCCAATTTTCTTCATCCAGCCCTGCAAATGTTGGTAAGTCTAAAGTAGGTAGACGAACCTCAGGTAATTGATTACTGGATTGAGACATAGTATTATTTGCATTAGATTTAGATTGTGTTACTATATTGGATAGTATGTCAAGTTTATCTTGAGTCTCATCTTCATACTGAGAAATATCTGCTATAATTTGATCTATTTCATCAGGATCAGTTTCAGTGGTATTCAGTAGGTCGAGATAAGACTGGCTTGTAGATCTAACTTGATCAAATTTTAGATCAGCTATTCTCACTGATGTTTCTAATCGAAAGTAATCAATGGGAGTTGCTTTAGACAAGGTATCAGACTTATTTATTAGTCTAGTTAAATGACCTTTGAGGCCAATATAGGGTCTCCTTAATTGTTCAGGAGTAGCCATGGTGGCTTTAAGTCCAAATTTCATAGGACTTGAATAAGTATTACAAATGAAGCTTGGGTACTTGCTCATTAGTTGACATGTAATATTGAGTATAGCCTAAATTAATCTGGCTAAATTACACTGTACCTCACTCGAGGTTAAATGTACCTACTTAACAATAAGTAGCTAAGGATTTTGAGCAGTGCTTGAACTTCACCATTAACTTTCTTCCGGCTAGCTCATCTTTATCACCATTAGATGTAATGGTGATCATTCAGCAGCACTCAAAATTCATACACACAAATAATGAGTACACAAATAATTAATAGGGATATACTCTAATCAGAGTTACCCTAAGGTTAAATCCCACCCTTGATAGGGTCAGCACAAGAAGGAATAATGTATGTACTACTAACTAGCTCAAGGCTAGTTGTAAGAATTTCTACCTAAGAAACTACAAATTCATTTAGTCTGCATTTGTGCCAAATTCAGCACAATCACAGCCTAAATTCCTACCTAATAAAGGTTGGCATAGATTAATTTGTGGTGCAGTAATGTGAATATAGTTGTGCTGTATTTTTTTTTTTTTTTAGATTTTATAGTTTATATAAGTGTGCACTTGCACACACAGGTGAAAATACAATTATGTACAATTAATTTGGCTTGACAGCCACAGCCCTTTATGGTGATTGATTGTGTTGATCAATTTGTCAACTACATGTAACCTAGACTCACCTGACAGGTGTACACCATTTCTTGCCAGGTTTTGTCTGTATGGTCTGGCTGTAAATTGAATGTAAGTGGCATCCAATCGTACTCTCTTCCTCAGCCTAAAGTTTATATATTTGGCAGCTCTTTGGTAATATTCTGGACTCACTCCCCAACGATTATTATTGCTCAGTTGGCGAGGTTCCACCAATGTGAACACTACTGAACTGCTAATGAGTTTAAATGAGGAAATTATTGTTTTAAGGTGATTAATTACCTCAGCTGGGTGTCGAGTAGGATGAATGTCATTACCACCTAAATAAATAATAGTTAGATGGTGAGGCCACTCTAATGTGGGTGTTAATGTGGAATTATTATAGAAGTTATGAGCTCTTGCTCCTGGTGACCTGAAGATTCTTACCTCAGTATGAGGTATAGGTCTGAGTGTTGTGGGCAATTGACTGTGTCCCACGAGTGCTACTTTATACATGAGGTATAAGCAGCAAATAAATTGGTGTGAATTAGGCTAACCTATGTGGTACACTGCCGGTAGACACAATTAATAAATGTGGTTAGATTAAACTACTTCACACGGTGATTAGTTATTACCAATTAGTATACATCCGGTTCGAAGGACCATAATGTGGGTTATCTGGGGCTTGACTCATATATTCAATTATTTACTTATTTGATTTAATAAATCAAAGGACCACCCACTTTTGAGAAAAGAGGGAAAACTAATAAAAGTGATCATTAGAATAACACTAGAGAACCAGTGTCTATGGATAATTATTAAAAGGATAATCACTTGAAATAATGAATGGACTGTATTATTAATTAATTAAAGTCAGAGCCTCAAAGACCTACATTGGGGGGGTATTTCTAGAAATTCATATACATCTAGGAACCAGTGTGGTTCGCCACCAGTTCATTGCTGAGTAAATTATATTATAAATCTAAACTACTATAGATTCAAATATGAGAACTCAAATTGTGAATATTTAAGATCATGAATTACTGAGCAACAGTCAGAGCAAACACATTAATTACCAATCATCATTTCTGGTAATAATCTATTCAATGCAAAGATTCTACAGGAATTATATAAGAATCAAAATCATATAAAATAAATTTGTACGAAAAATGTCTTAGCTTTAAGACGATTTCTGTAACATAATTTCGTCATTCGTCCTCGTGTTCACAAGATCTCCACAAAGAAAGAACTCGAGGTGAGTATCACGAATGAAGAGAAACAACTTGATGACTCCTCGCATACACGCTGAAATCAGAGAAATTTAAGTAGCATTTGAATAGGCTACGTTTTATTTTCAATATTCATGAAAACGGAGGAAATTGCGAACTTGTACTAATGTTGTATATTGGGTTTACTCGCTATATAACGACAAACTACTCACAAATATATAATCTAGGATGATGCATCAAACGAGAAACATATACTTATCGTGAGCATATTGAATACTGAGGTCTGCCGGAACCGCGTCAGCCAGTCCCTGACGTTCACTGCTGTGTACGTGTAATTACGGGTCTTGGCTTCAATTGTTGACGCGTTATTAACTGGCTGGGCACTATAGAACACGTGGATAAGTAATTATTAACTGTTGACCGAGTATCAGCGTAATTCTTGCCGATAAATTCCCCAGTCACTACCACGTGTCTCGCCACTCTTCACGCCAGGGATGCCTTCCGCACAATGGCGTTGCCGCCTCCCTCAACCCGTCTCTCGCATTCACCACAGAAATTATTAATCACGAATAATTCTTTTCCGCGCAATTATGGATGTAATACGTTAATGAGAACTGGGTTGCAATTATAGGGATTTAAATTTTATCATATTCTCGTTTTATGGTGTTAAACGAGAAATGGAGAAGATTTTATTTTCTCCATGACATTCGTACGTAACAGAAAGGACTGCTACTACAAAATTATTTAGTTAATAACTCTCGGTTTGAGATTATTGGGAGTTATATTATCCATAAGTAATTATTACACGGAATACTGATAATTTTAGAGAACCACATTCAATTCTCTAACCGATTGGTAATATATGTGTCTAACTGGACATTATCTGACGCAATGTTGCTATTCGATTTCATGAGAATTCTAGCATAAATACGCAGATGCAATGGTTAATTTTTGTTGACACTACCGTTAGTGAAATTAGTAACTACTGTAGTTAGTATATAATGATAATGATTTATTATAATACAATAGTACTTTATTAGTGTTGGAAATTTCCAACACCACTACGGAGAAGTGATGGTCCAGTCATATGTGGGAAGTCCAGTCATAGATGATGGTCCAGTCATAGCGGGGAAGGAAGAGAAGGCACACCTGAGACACAGGCATCAGCACCGGACCACACCTCCAGACGACTGCTGGGAACCAGGGCAGCGCGCATCCTTTCGTAAAGTCACTACCAGGCAACGCCCAGCACCAGTATCCACACTATCCCTGGCAGTGGAAGCCTACACACCACACTGCGGAGAGCCCCCTAGTGGGGAAGGAACAGAAGGCACACCTGAGACACGGGCATCAGCACCAGCAGGCACATGTACCTCCGCCACCACCAACCGCGGAGACAACGACGCATCCGGATCCACGGCGTCAACACCCGAAGACCCACAGTCACTAAAGTCCCCAACATCGGCCCATGCAGTAGATGAACGCCTGGAACGTTTGGGCTCTGGCCGGATATCATCAGAGCCGGAAGCGAATCCAGAAACATGGGCACCACTAGCCGGACGAACCGACGCCCGACGCAAAACGGCAGCAGCCTCTACCACAGAGGGAACCGGACCACACACACAGCAGGAGGCTCCGCAGCCACCCCAGCACCCAGCACCGTAGGGACCCGAGGTGAGGATGCAGGGCCAGGTTCAGCAGCCGAAGACAAGGGAGCAGATGGCGATGCCTCACAGGGAGCACCAGGAAGGCCCACGGGAGCAGCAAGGCCAGAGACAGGATCAGGAGTAACATCCGATGGCACCGCAACATCCGGAGGAGGGTCTGTGAGAACCGGGGGGAACGTCGGGCGACGCTCGGGAAGCCTCAGCAGCGAACGGGACGCTCACCTCCTCACCCCCGGAGTCCTCCTCCAGAGGGAGCGGTGGGAAATCCTCTTCATGGAACAAATTTACGGGAGCAACCGGATCAGCAGTGCACCCGGCAGCCTGATGCCCCAACAAGGCACACCGGAAACAAGTACGGGGTTGCCGGGCATAAAACACCCACACGTAGTACCCTAAAAGCCGGACAGAGGACGGAATGTCCGACCTCAGTCGCATCCCGAGGGTACAAATGTTGGTCTTCACACCTGAATACTTCCCAGAAGACAGCGAGTTCATCCGCACACTGACGACGGGGCCGTACCTCTGGAAGAAACGCCGGAGGAGGGTCTCCGGAAACTCCATGGGGGCGCCATGGACACTCACATATGTCACAGCACCACTGCGGTCCGAAATGGTCACAGACCTGTTGCCGTCCTGCAGCAGCAAAGTACGCCCCCTCGTACCTCTGGAGAAAATCACGGTACACTGCCTCACCCACAAACTTTATGATCACATGGCGAGCAGTGACCAGCTCGACACCGTAGACTTCCTGGACCGGGACCCAGAGCATGTCACTCAAGACCAAGTTCACAAGAGGGTAACCTGCACAGCCAGTAAACTCCAAACCTATGGAGATCACCCTCACGACAGCTGGAAGATGGCCGCCCATCGTAAAAGCGCCACGTCCATCTTGTTGTTCAAGTGGTTGATTTGACAAGAGTGTACATGAAGTGTTTCAGGTTAGTTCACTATTGTTGATGACCTGTCCATTGGGTCGAAACTTTGTGTCTCTATACATATGTCAGGTGGTGGGTCAACGAGACCTACTGCAAAGTGATGATTGTCAGATTTGAAATGACACTCTTGGTTTAACGTAAAGTGTGGGGCTGTGTATTAGTCATTAAGTTGTTGAATAAATTGTTATTCTGTCTACACAGGTCTTTATGTCATTCTTTCATTCTGCAGTACTGCCCCCATTCATTACTTTACTTACAATTGTCCTGAACAGGCACATGAGCTGGTTCAGGCTCCAGCCCCTAATCCTAACCACTGAATAAAAAATTAGATGTGAGGACCTGTCCTCTACCTGCTTTATTCGCTGCCAACGAGTTGCAAAGAGCACGACCCAGTGAGAGACGGTCTTGTTATGTATTGTAGAGGGGAAGATCACCTTGGTCTTCATCCTTCTCCTGTACTACAAGATCTTTGGCGGTTGCTCTCGCTTATCTCTCACTTTTCTGATTACTCATTCGACGCATCTGACCTCCCTGCATAGAGTCTGGGTGTGTGGTTGCAGTCGACTCAAAAGGATATTGTCACATCTAGCATACCAATCTGGAGTTAAGGCACTTAACAGTAAATAAGCTCCAGTCATTGCCAGAGGGAGAAATCAGAAATCTCACAACAAGTTTTCTGTACTCAATAACATATTTCTGAACGAAATACTGCCACTATATTTAAATTAATGGAAATATTAAATCAAACAATAATAACAATTATATTCAAAATAATTACAATGTAAATAATGAGAATTAAAATAATAGTAATAATAATTAAATTAATAGTAATATTACTATTAATTTAATTATAAAAAGCGTGCTGCCCGAAACACTTTGCGTAATAGTGGCTTTAGGCATTGTATGTACTACCTCTATCTATAAATCTATCATTTTTTGAAAAACCTCTTGTATGTATGTACTTTACCTGAATAAACATTTATTTATTTATTTATTTAAATAAAAATATTGAAAATAATTAAAATTAAATTTAAATTATAAAAACAATTAACACATATGTAAGCAAATAATATGAACATTACTCATGATCTTTAAATAATGCTGGTTTTGTTTGTTGCCACAGATCACAACTGCTACATTAAGCCTGGTACACACACCGTCAATGGTTCCTTGATGGTCTGCAATTGTACCCATGGTGAAGGGTCCTCGCTGCACCTAACCCAACAGTATACAAGTAAGTCTCTGTCGACCGTGATGAAGGGTCCAGATGCACTTTCAAACAATAAATTAAGAAAATATTGTAAAAGAGTGTTTGTTTAGTACATATATAGTTGATTAGTTTACATAGGTTTACAGTGAGCTATTTATCTTAAAGAAAGTGTTAAAAACAATATTACATGAAACTCTGACAATGAGAATATAATTTAAAGATTAATATAAACTAATCATTCAATGAGTTTATAAAAACAAAATTTCCTCCCTCGGCAGTCTCCATGTATTTGATTCTAGCGCAAAGCCGGATCAAAATCACTCCCAACACACAGTTCGTGCAACATAGATCTGATTTCCACATAACTCAACATTCCTGGCAGTAAACCGTCTCTTTACCACAGTTGTTCCTTCAAAATTCCAATTATCCAGCTGGGGTCTCCCTGCTTTCTCTGCTGACAAGTTGTTTTTCCTATTATGTATACCTGTTGCACCAGTATATATCATTCTTCCTTAAGTTGTAATTCCTGACAACTAAGTTTTTACTTCTGGGATAGTTGGAATCTCTACTGACTCAGTGTAATAAAAAGGAATTGAACGAGATTGCTGGATGTGCAATTTCCTTCAGACAAAAGGATATCATTCGTTTGTGAACAATTTCTTCAAGTGTGGATTTGGACATAAGGCTTGATATGAGATTGCAATAAGTTTCACGATGAACACTCATTATTCTTCTTGAACATTTTCTCCATTTACAATTAAGGTTACCAAAATCAACACTTTGAAGGTGGCATAGTTCACAGTCATGTGGGCTCTGATATTGACTGCTAACTTTACTTGCGACCAGGTATCATGATGAACGAATTCACTCATAATGAAATTTGTTCTAACGTTTAGGTCTCTAATACTATCTGAAAAATTCATGTGGACCCTTTCAGGAAAGGATATGACCCAGATGCTTTTCAAAATATTTTTCAGTAATCTCTCAGCGTAATAACTTTAATTTCGGATCAATATACAACGGATTGAGTGAGTTAAAGGGAACTACAGCACATTTAGCTGAATGGAAAGTAAGGTTGTATTCTGCATACAACCGAAGAATATGTGAGAATATCTCTCAAATATTCCTATCAAGATTTTCAAAGAATCTTTCGTCGGTGTAAACAGAACTAGATCATCAGCGTAACAGAAAACATTGGCCTTAGTTCCAAAAATGCCAAAAAAGAAAACTCGTTCGATTTCAATCAAACTTTTTTGGCTGATTGTATATGATAAGGTTTTCCTCTGGTTCAAGTCTCAGCATCGTAGCATAAATAGGAAGGGAGAAAAAAATATTGAATTATGTGTCAAAATTTTTCCAAAATGGTCAAAAACGATTATAAAACACAAGTGTCAACTGAAATCACGTCTATGACTGTCAGCTATCACAATAGCATATATTAAAAAAAATATAATTAATTTAAAAAAAAATTAAGTTAAAACAAAAAGAATTCTTTATTTTTTATTTTTGTTTTCAATTTGTTTGTTTTTTTCGGACGATTTGCATGAAACTTATACACCAGACTGCACGTAAGCCTATCTGTAAGGGTTCCAATTTTGGAGGATATTGATTGATTTCAACCTGTCACAGATGGCAGCACCTTAGACTTTATTATTTTCTTATTTATTTTCAAGTAACATCAAAATTCTTATAACTCTTTCATTTTTTATTAAATTTACATGAAACGTACACCTTATATGTAGAGTGTATGTCTCTAAACTCGGTACTAAGCATTGCTTCCTAAATTCATTTATTGATTTTATAATTGCAATAAACATGATATATTTGCATAATTTTGGGGGGGGAACTTTGACTATTTGCATTACGAAAACTAAAGATGTTTTGGAAAATACCTTAGTACAGATCCTCTATTATTTGCTAATGTGACAGAAAAGTGTCATAGAATGATTATATCTGAAAGGTGTGATTGTTATAAACACTTGAAAATGTGTAATATTCGTTGAACAAAATTATAAAAATTATAAATCTCCCTCTCTATTTAGGTTGCAGTACTGAAACTTGGATCAATTGCAGCCCTTTTCATATACAACTAGTCACAAAATTTTGGCTGACACTGAACTAAGTTTAAAAAACTAACTGACGACAACTTAGGTGTACCGGTGCCTCAGCCAGGTCGTTTGCCTTTTAACTCCTTTAACAATGGATGAAGATAGATGAAGATGTTCCCTGATAAACATCACGGAACAAAAAGAGAACAGAGCTACTGAGTGAGTTGAAGTACTAAATAGTTTCATTCCAAAACACAATACACTATCATCTCTTTTTTTTTTTGGCAGGGATATTCCTGCACGGGGCCCTAAGCCTCTGGCTGGCCCACTAAGTGTTGCTTGTTTCTGTTTTACTTGGGTGGAGAATGAGTATTTATGACTCGTATGGTCGCTTCAGTAAGAATCTCTGGTTAAGGGTCCAAGCTGCACTATACTGCTCACTATATAAGTCTCATTCATCTGTCATCCAAGGACAAGAGGAAGTACTGTCTTGTAAACCCCGACTCCATACACAAGTCTATGTTATCATTTGAGATGTGTCCAAGATGCACTACACTACCCAGCGTTGAATTAAGTCTTGTATGCCACCCGTGGAGACTGGTACAAACTGTACAATTAGACAGGTAAGTTTCATCTGTCACCCGAGCAGAAGTACACGTCTCTGTCACCCGTTGTGTTAAGTCTTAGCAGCAATGTACCGCTTGGTTTGCAAGTCTCTTCTGTAACCCGTGGATATGACTTCCACCTGCACTATACCACCCAGAACTAAAACAAGTATATAGGCAAATAAGTTTTTGTCACCAGTGTAAACTGAGTTAAAACTGCAGTTTACCGTCAAGTAAACAAATACATGTATATAACTAAGAACTGAGTCCAAGCTGAACTATAGCAATCAGTTTTCAATTCTCTGTCATCCATGGAGAAGGGAACCGGTTATACTATATTCACTAGTTCCCCAATAAGACTGGAAACGAGAGGCTCAAGAAGCAAGGTACCTCCCAGTACTCAGCATGTCTCAACCATTGGTGACGGAGGGCCCCAAACACTGTTATATAACTGCCTTTATTATCTGATTGTAGAAAGGTAGTAGGATGTACAAACGTCACACCTTAATTATTGATATAAATAAATTTTGTCAAAGGTTTAAAAGCATTGAGTTTACTCAACCAAATTTTAGCCATCTTAGATAACGTAGAGATAACAGTTTTTAAAGTCTTTTATGTGTGTGTATGAGTGTCTACTCACCTAGTTGTCTTCGCCTAGTTGTACCTTCGAGGGATGAGCTCTGGCTCTTTGGTCCCGCCTCTCAGCTGTCAGTCAACTAATGTACAGGTTCATAAGCCTATTGGGTTCTATCATATCTTCACTTGAAACTGTGCATGGTGTCTGCCTCCACCACATCACTTCCTAATGCATTCCATTTGTCTACTACTCTGACACTGTAAAGGTCTTTCTAATATCTCTGTGGCTCATTTGGGCACACAATTTCTACCTGTGTCCCTTAGTGCGTGTGCCCCTTGTATTAAAGTCTGCCTTTATCTACCCGATCAATTACTGCAGGAATTCGTGGAGGATTTCATCTCTCGGTACCCAGTGTCTGGCCTCATGCTCTCTCCACCTAGTTTCATTACCTTACATTCACTTGGATTGAACATCAATAGCTATTTGTTGGACCATTCCTTCATTTTGTGTAAGTCATCTTGTAGCCTCTTGCTATCTTCCTCGGTCTTAATCCTCCTCATAATATTTGCGTCATTAGCCAACATTGCGAGAAACGAGTCTGTACCCTCTGTGAAATCAATTACATATATCAGAAACAGGATAGGTCCAAGGACTGAACCCTGCGGGACACCATTGGTGACGCCCCGCCCCTCTGAGACCTCACCCCTCACAGTGACTCGCTGTCTTCTGTTGATTAAGTACGCCTTTATCCAATAGAGTACCTTCTCTTTTCCTCTTGCCTACAATTATAGCTGATGGAGAACTGTGCCAAAGGCTTTCAGCAAGTCTAAAAATATGCATTCTTACCACTCCTTTTATTTATTGCCTGACTTTTGTCGGCTGATCATCGAATTAAATTAATCCTATGAGGAAAGATTTGCCATTCCTGAACCCCCATGTTGATGATGTGTGACAAAGTTCTTTTGCTCCAGATGTTCTACTTTTTTTTCGCACAACCTTCTCCATAACATTGCATGGTATGCAAGTTAGGAACACTGGCCTGTAGTTCAGTGCCTCCTGTCTGTCACTCGTTTTGTAAATTGAAATTATATTAGCCTTCTTCCAATTTTCTGGTAGTTCGCCCATTACCAGCGATTTGTAATAAACCAATGAGAGTGGTAGGCACAGTACATCTGCTCTTTCTTTTAGTATCAATACTGAGATTCCGTCTGGGCCTATAACCTTTATCACATCAAACTCATGCAAATGATTCCTTATCTCCCCACTGGTAATCTCAAACTCCTCCAGTGGTGCCAGGTTAGAAATTCCCTCTCTTATCTCTGGAGCAACTACTTAGTCTAATGTGAAGACCTAGAAATTCGTAATGAGTTCCTTGCAAGATTCCCTGTCATTTGTAGTGAACCTGTCAGCCCCTATCCTCAGTTTCATTACCAGTTCCTTCACTGTTGTTTTCCTTCTGATGTGTCTGTGCAGCAAATTAGGTTGAATCCTTGCCTTACTAATTATATCATTTTCGTACAGTTTTTCTGCCTCTCTTCTGTTGTTCTGTTAATTCTATAGTTTCTCCACGCCCTTGTACTTAATTGTTTTGCAAACTTGCATTCCTGATTAAACTATGTGTTCCCTCACGTGAATTTTAGTTTTTCCTTTCGGACTGGGACAAATTTGTTTGCTGTGTCCGTACACTTCTATGTGATGTAGTCCATCATGTCTTGTATGTACTCATCTATTTGTACGCACTTTTTTGAGCCTGGAGGATCGAGCGTTGGCTCCTGGATCACGCCTTTCTAGCCGCCAGTTGTTTAAAGCAATGGATTCTGTCCTTCACTATCATACCTAGATTTAAATCTATGAACAGTGTTTGCTTCCACAACTGTGCTCCTTTAGTTCATTCCATTTCCCCATTTTTCTCACGCTAAAACAAAACTTTCTAGCATCTCGATGACTCATCTGAATTTCCAGCTTCCATCCATGTCTCCTTGTTCTGTTAGAATTCCTTGTGGACATTTCGTTTATTTCCACTCTGTCAGTCCCCTTAAGTATTTTGAATGCTGCTATCATATCTCCTCGCTCTCTCCGTTTTACTAATATCGTCAGGTTCAGTTCCTTTAGTTGCTTTCCTTATCCCATCCCATGCAACTGCGGGACTAGCCACGTCGCAAATTTCTGAACCTATTCCAGTTTCCTAATGTGTTGCTTTAGGCTGCATACTCTAAGACTAGTCTCCAGTATGCGGTGTAAAGTGCTCTAAATGCCTCTTTACTTAGGTTTTTGAATGACGTTTTAAGTTTTGCTAGCATAGAGTACGATGTTGTCATTATACGATTTATATGGGCCTCGAGAGTTAGATTTGGAGTTACGTCCACTCTCAGGTCCCTCTCTCGAAGGTAATTTCCTTCATTGAGACTCTTTGGTCTCCAGCAGCCGGATACTTTCGTCATCACATTGAGGATTTTGCAAGAACATCAGCACCCTGACCAATTTAATATGGAAAAATGTAAAGTTTATTTTGAAGCCAGAACATGATGTAGCCTATGTCAAAATGAAAAGTCACCTCAGTACAACACCAGTATTGGCAGTGCTTGATTTTGATAAAGAATGGGAAGTACATATAGATGCCAGTGGTATAGCTATTGGTGGGTGTTTGATGCAACGAGATAATGAAAATTTCCCCCATCCAGTGACCTATTTCAGTAGGAAGGTCTAGGGACCAGAGGTTCCTTATTCGGCCACGGATCGGGAGGCGCTCGCAGTGGTAGAGTTAGTTAGATATTTTGAACCTTATTTTTTTCAACGCCATTTTGTAATCTACACTGATCACAGAGCATTAACACACATTTTTAAGAAACGTACAAAATGCCCACGGATGTCACGCTGGTCTCACGAATTGTCTGCACACTTATTCTAGATACTTTACAAGCCTGGACCGTCACATGTAGTGCCGGATATTTAAGTAGGAACATCACTACAATTAACGTTAACCAGAATATTGAAAACATTTCATCTTAGAAAATGAGAGAATTCCAAATAAATGAACCTAGGTGGAAAGATATTATTGAATATTTGGAAGGGAGAAAATTATCCGTCCAAAAATCATAAATTGCCAATACATAAATTAGAGTTAAGGGAGAATGTACTATATTATGTAAATAGTCAGGCAGATCGAGCAGTATTCCAGCTAGTTATTTCAGACAAATTAAGATCTGCAGCATTAAAGCTGGCACATGCATCTAAGGTTGCAGGTCACCCGGATATCTTGAAAGCAAAGTCTCTCTTTCATTTACCGGGTATGTTGTCAGAAGTAATTAAGTTCGTCAAGACTTGTTCTAATTGCCAGAGAAAAGGTGCCATTAAGGTACAAGCTCCACTACAGGAATTTCAAGAGATTTCAGAACCGCTCGACCAAGTTTGGGCTGATTTAATTGATCTCCATTTCAGCCATTCAGGCAATCGGTATGTATTGTTATTAGTGAACCATCTGTCCAGATACACCACCTTGATAGCCATCCTTCAAAAGGATTCTCGTACTGTTGCCCGGGCATTTTTGAATAGGTTCGTAACTGTATTTGGGCCTCCTAAAGTGTTAGTTTCGGACCGAGGTCAAGAATTTAATGGGCATATATTTAGGGAAGTTTGTAAGATATTAGAGACAACCTCAGCATTTACAACAACTTACCACCATCAGGTAAACAGGATGACAGAACATACCAATCGTTCAGTTAAGGATATGCTTGCAATCCTTACTGAATGTGATGTAAACACATGGGACAAACACCTGCCCTATGTTCAACTGGCTCTGAATACTGCTATCCACCAGTCTATTATTACCCAAGCCCTTCTTTTGTTCACTGGTCAATCATGCAATTTCCCATCAGGTCTGCTTAACAGACACACTGTTTCATAGGGAGTGACTATCCTTCAGAAGTTCTCAATAAAATGAGGAATGCTTGGAGAATTGCAGCAGAGACTTCAAGAAAAGCACGGGGTAGATATGCTCACTATTATGACAGGAATGTACAACCCTTGGAAGTGAAGGAGGGTAGCCTTGTCTTGAGAATAAGTGAAGCGGCACCCGCCAATTAGAGTAGGAAACTAGCTCTTAGATGGCGGGGGCCGTACAGAGTGATCAAGAAAGCAGGCCTTGTAAATTTTGTCATAATGGGAGTATTTGAGGATCAGGTGGAAAGAACTGTCCACATTAATAAGTTGAAGATTTATCATGCTAGGGAGGAACTAGAATTGCCTTCAGCAAGCCTAATTCCTGACCCAGAGGAGCTGACTAATAACTCAAGTTACAAGTTTGATTGGGAGAATGACCCTCTGTCATCTCTCATCAGTATTCAAGTGCATTCTCGTCACCCCATGGTAATAAGATCTCGCACTGTACAGTTAAGGTTAAAGTAACTCCATTAGATAGTATAGTTTAGAATTCATTAGATTTTTCTGTTGGGGCCATAATGATTTGGATTTCTTAACTGTACTTAACTCGGATAGCAGACTTGCATCGTCAAGACTGTAATCGAACCGGAAGTAAATGCAGGGAAGTGGAAGAGGGAGCCACCATGTAGCAGTACTAATTATTCTCGTCGATAGATCCATGGTTACGTCGTCTACTGTAACGCAAATGGAACGAGGCGGGCACTAGATGAACGACACGGGCTCCCTACAGAGTATGGTTGACTTGCCACAGAAGGGAGCTTCCCTCGGCCGAAGGTTAACTGTACAAGAGTATACACGAATGGTGTTTACAGTCTAGTAGTCTGGTGTCATCAAGAAACGCCTGAGATGAAGTGAACCATGGTGAGTGAAGATTGGGAGCCACTTGTTTTGTCAACACACCACCCACCTCAACGCTCTTCTGCAGCTACTTCCGTCACGAGACATCGTTGTGCATTTAAGTCCTGCACTCCCGCGGTTCAAGTACTGGTCTAGTCTCTTCTGTCAAGACTGTTTTGTAGGCTACAATATGAGTAATGAGTCGCATACTGTTAGCAAGGTTCACCCGACCAGGAGCAGCCTGTCACGGGCTATCACTGGTCACTCAACACTCAATTCTCGGACAGTCTGTTGTTATTCAGCAGTAACTAGATTGAAGTACAACGAGGCCCAAGGTTCTCTACAGTCAGCAACTGTTGGTCATGGAACTACAATCAACTAATCGTCAGTCTTCTAACATCATGTTTTTTTTTGTTCATGAGCAATTGTGGAAAAAGAAAAGTAATTGTCATCTCGGCTCTGTAATATTAATATAATGCTTCTGAATACCTAGGAACATAATTTTAGAAAAAATAGTATTTAAATGTTGAAACCAAGAAGGAAACCGGCTAGGGAGCCGGTCGGCCGAGCGGACAGAACACTGGACTTGTGATCCTGTGGTCCCGGGGTCGATCCCGGGCCCCGGCGAGAAACAATGGGCTGAGTTTCTTTCACCCTATACCCCTGTTACCTAGCAGTAAAATAGGTACCTGGGTGTTAGTCAGCTGTCACGGGCTGCTTCCTGGGGGTGGAGGCCTGGTCGAGGACCGGGCCGCGGGGACACTAAAGCCCCGAAAGCATCTCAAGATAACCTATACTCAAGATCAAGATAACTCAAGAAGAAAATAAGTTACTAAAATTCAGGAGGAAGGAAATATGGAAATTTTTGTTAAATATTACTGTCTATTGAAAATCTATGACACGGTGCCTAGAACATAAGGTACTAGGAAAATTGTTGTCATGTCATGTTCTGAGCTTTGAGAGCAAAAGGAGCGAACTAAATAAACAATAGGCACTTAAATGTTAGTGTGAACACCCTTATGGCTATAATTTCAGCTAGAACTGGAATATTAGAAGTAGTATTCATAAATATATAGTGGTTGATTGTCTATTCTTAGAGAATGTCATGTGGACATTACATTTTGAATAAAAAGGGTGAGGGGAACACCTGGATGAACCTTGAGCAAGTTCAGTGTTCCTCTCCTGAAAGACTGAGATTTCAGTTGTGTGTTTAATTCTCATGTTCTAGATGGAACACGTGGATGGCTAATGGAGAGCCAATGATTTTTGTTAGCTAGCTTTTTTGGAAGGATTAGGAATATTGCATTTAGTTATATACAGGGATAGGATGTTTTTATTTTCAGATGTATTGGGAAGATTACTGGGCTGTCATCAGGATAGACGGGATTCGTATCCCTGAATTTTTTAATTGAGTGTTAATGATTATTGCTATACAACCTGCTGGTTGTCACTGATGGTTAGATAGGATAGTTTTATATTTTAGGAGGCTTTGGTTCAGATGTGTAATTATTAAGTAAGGGATTGGGATGGATAAGAAACTATGGGTTAAATATTTTAACATAAAGTTTCTTAAATACTTGAGCGAAGGGGTTGTAACAGTAGTACTGTTAATATTGAATATCCATACGATCTAACATGAAATATTGATAGAGAGGTGGTAGTGACCTGACTGGTAGCCTGGGTCAACCCAAGGGATTAGAGCTCATTGTAGACAGCAGAGCTACTTGCCCCTCCCCCCGTGTCGAGTCATCAAACTAGGAGAATTATGAAAGATATTACAGAATTAGGAGGAATTAGCAATCATGGTTAAGTTCTTATGTTAAGTTCTTATGTTAAGATTAATGTCAGTTGAGAACAGAGAATAAGTCTTGTAGGTTATCAAAGAAGCATTTGACTGCAGTAAGATTTGAATATATGAAAAAAGTATTTCGTCACTGGAAAATAGGTACCCTCCCAACTTGTTTAGTTAAATCATGTAAATTAGTGAAATACAAGTACTACTGAATATTGTAAGTAGCCTGGCTCATGTGTCTAGATAATTCCCAATTGTTTTGGAATAAAAAAAGTCGCCTTTAGTGACGAATACAAGATTTTGGCTAATAATCTTCTTCAAAGATTAATTTGGCAACTGAGCCTAGGTCAGTCAGAGCTTGAACTGACAGGGGAAGGTCAGTGTGGGCTGTGCGGTCAACTGGGAGCAACATCTCTCCCTCTGGAGCCGGGTAGACCATCGAGGCCAGGCTGTATATTTTAAGGTATCTGTGTCTGAGTTTTTAGTACAGTGTAGAATACACATTAATTGTTGAAGTTAAGTACCAATTTGCCTCAGTTAGGAAAATATTCAGTTCGGAAGTGTTTCGACAGAGTTTTATATAATTTTATTTTTATGAATAATCTTGGGTTAATAAATCGTTTATAGAATTTATGGTGTTTAATAGAATTTTCCCCAACGTGTATTTTGTACTTCCTGTTGATGGTCTCAAGCCCTATGCTTGAGACTAAGCATCCTCTGCAAGCTTGCAAACATTTATTTAATACCTAAGAAACTCCTTTTTACTTAATTTAATTTCCACACTTAACGTAAATCTAATCCCTCCTTTTACGATAACTGGGGATACATTTTCGGGGGTTTATATCTAATTGACGGTATCCTGCTTCACCGTCAGTTTGAGGGAATTACTCAGTGGGTTAGCAGGTGGTGGCGGCTGTAATTCAGAGTTGCAGTGTAACATAGAAGGGTACAGTATCCTCTAGTCCTGACATCTAAACAGTCAAACGTTTAGATCTTGAGGAGGTGAACCGAAGGTTACACAGTAGAACTCTGGTTTCTGTATATATTAAATTAATAACGACCACCATTCAACTAGTAAGTAGAGGTTAAAGGCGGACCCCCGTTACAGTCATCTTCCTTATCAGTCTCGTCAGCCGTCATGTTAGCTAACTTCATTTGGTCTAAATGTTCATTTAGACCAAATGAAGTTAGACTCCCGTTAATAAATTCTTTAGTTTGTACTTGTTACCTTTGACAAGCTCTATTACTTTATATGGACCCTAAAATTTCTTAGTTAACTTGTACATAGGGCTAGACCTGTGTTGGTTAAATACCATTACTTCAGATCCGACAGTTATGTTACTGGACTTAACTCGTGCATTCCTTGCTCTAGAGTACTTGGCTGTTGCCTTGGACAATTGTTCTCGTATTTTCTTGAAGACTAGTGGCATTTGACTAAGCTTTACTTGACCCAAACCATCGATATTATACAAAGGAGTAGGGGGATACATTAGCCATTTCATTAATTGACCCAAACCATCTGTTATACAAAGGAGTAGGGGGTACATAGGTCAATTCATTACTTGACCAAAACATCCATGTTATACAGAGGAGTAGTGGGACACATTAGTCATTTCATTATGGAGGATCTTATCTATTCCATAAAGAATAGCATAAGGAGTGTCACCTGTATAAGCATTAATTGAAGAATTTAGGCACACTGAGTTAAAGGTATGATCTCATCCCAATTATTGTTATCAGAATTTAACTTGACTCTCAAGGCATCTAAAATTTTCCTGTTAGTACGTTCTGCTAACCCCATTACTTTCTGGATGATATGGCATAATACTACATTTTTTAATGTTACATAAATCACACAAGAGAGTTTAGATACTATTACTGAGCTCTGGACCATTATCTGAAGTAATTACCTTACGCATACTATATCTACAAATTATTTGATCATGGAATGCACAGGCTATAGTTTCTGTCATTTGATTGGGATTGGAACTAGTTTGCTATACCATGAAAAAATTATTAACCATTACAAGCAAGTGTTTGTTTCCTTTTTCTGTTTCCACAAAATTTGTCAACTAATCTATTGAAACTCGTTCCCAAGGAGCTTTAGTCGCTGGGTACACATGAGTTGGGTTAGGTCCCACTACATGTTTCTTGTGCTGTCAGCAGGTTAAATATCTGTCAACATAATGAGCAATCTCCTTAGCCATTTTGGGCCAAAAATACTAAAAGTGACCTTGCTGGAGTGAACAATCCTTTCCTGGATGTGCACGTGCAGGAGCATCATGGATAATCTTTAACATAGTTGGTACTAGTACAGCTGGAACAATTAACTGACAACACTTCCTCGGGGCTGTCCCTAAATTTACTACTCTACACAGTAAATTTTCTAACATCACTAACTCTTTCAATGGAACTGGAGGTTTGTGAGTCGGGCGAGTATCTTGCTTAGTCAAAAACCTAATGACGGGTGCCCATATGGGATCTTGTCTCAGTTCCGTCTAGACTACTGTAGCCATCGAAGGTAGGTAATTTAACTGAATTGCAGCTACGTGTCGAGAAAATGCATCAGCTACAACATTTTGCTTTCCTGGAATATAACCAAATGTGGGACTGAACTCGTGAATTGTGAGCAAATATCTTGCAAACTTTCCAACAGGGTTCTTATTCTTGAACAAAGGAATTAATGGTTGGTGATCTGTAAGAACATGAACTGGGTAATTATAAATTGAATCCCCAAAATGTTCAAGAGCCCATACAACTGCTCAATCTTCACATTCTGCTGCACTATAATTTTTCTTTTCTTTAGATAATGTACGGCTTGCATAAACTATTGCGTGATCTCTGTGACCTTCTGTTTGAAGTAATGCAGCACCTAAGCATATGTTATTAACATCTGTGACCAGCGCAAAGGGTTTAGAAAACTCTGGATACCTAAGGACAAGTGATGAGATCAATGCTGCTTTGAGTTTTTTGAATGCCAGCTCTTGGACATCTTCCCAAACAAATGGTTCATCATTTCTTTGCAACTTATAAAGTGGAGCGGCTATAATAGAGAATCCAGCAATAAATGAACAATAAAGTCCTACAAGTCCTGTGAACTGTCTCACAGCTTCTGCAGTACGAGGCGTTGGAAAATCACAGGCAGCAATAACTTTTTATTCATTCATTGTAATGCCTGAAGGTGTGACTGTATGACCTAGGAAATTAATCTTTTCCTTTAAAAATGAGCACTTTGAGAGTTTTATTTGTAAATTTGCTTCTGCAAGCCTTGCAAATACTTTCTCAAGGTTCTTGATGTGAGTCTGAACATCTTGTGGAATAATTATGAGATAAAGGTACACTAGGAGAGTACTTCCTATCAATCTATCAAATAGATTTGTCATGAGCCTTGAAAAGGTTATTGGACTACACTGCAAACAAAATGACATGCTTTTGAAATAAAAATTATCACTGGAAGTACTAAAGGCTGTCAACTGCTTACTGTCCTCATCAAGTGGGATTTGCCAGAATCCCTGCAACAAATCTAATGTTGAGAATACTTTCTTTCAACCAATACTTTGCAACAAATCATTTAAGACTGGGAGTGGGAAACGATCAGGTATAGTTACTCAGTTAAGCTTCTGATAATCGATTACAGGCCTCCATGTTCCATCTCGCTTTCGTATAAGAAACAATGGAGCGTTCCATGGCGAATTACTCGACTCTGTAACATTTCCTCTAAGAGTCTATTACCTTTTATCTCTGAGAATAGGGTAGACAGTATGCAGGAACATAAATAGGCATAGTTCCTTGCTCAAGGGGGTGTTACGGACCCGAGTCCAGCGTCGGAGCACGGAGTAGTGACGACAACGCCATCTGTGAGTCCGCTCCCGAAACCCCCTCCAAATGGACGACGCCATCTAGTGAGGACGGGATATACCGGCCACAGGTGCTGGATTCCCGTCTTAATCAGCTCATAACGTAGCCGCTGCTGACCTCAGGTAAGGTGGCGCTTAGACAGTGAATGCCATCTATGGAGCAAATAGGTGGACGTTTCTGTCTAAGCTAGTAAGTGATGTTTCCTAGTGGCCCCATGTAGTATCCCCAGTACTAATGACGTATCTGATTGCAGAGTCGACCTGGGACTGCTGTATTGGACGATGGATCAGTCTACCCAAGGCAGCCAAGGTCTCTTCTCGAGTCTGCTTTGAAGAAGCTGTGAGTCACCCCCGAACGAACTCTGTTGAGAGTATTAACCTGCCTGTGGCGTGGCAGTGTTGGGAATCGCCTTATCCGGGGCTGGCTGGTGGAAGAGACTAGCCACTGTGGTGCTTAGTGAGGAGAGTGATCAGCGGGATCACACGAGGCTCCTGCCTAGGGCTCGCAATCCTAGTATTAGTCGTGGAGTGGCCTACACAGCGGAGCTGATAGGTACCTGCCAGCTACAGGCTGGATTGTGGTTGAAGGCCTCCACGACGAAGCACCCAGTGGGACGGTGATTTGGCTGGCCTCTGGCCAGGGTAGATTCGTCATAGAATCATAATGGATTCATCGTGGGCCACGGAAGAAGGAACCAGGGCTACCCAGAGTGAGCACCGTGGAGCATCCGGTGTCTTCGGAGGAAGACGAACCTGTACATAATAGTGTAGTTATAATCCCCGCATGTGACTGTTATTTATTTATTACATGGTGATGGAAATATATATATTAATTGGAACATTTGTATCCCTCCCCCTTTAATTTAACTTGCGTTACAGAACACACCCCTTGAAAGCCTCTACTAACTTGGGGCCGGATTCCCAAACTCTACTAACATCAGAGAAGAACCCAGTTGCGTCCCAGTAGGGCCGTAAAAAGGGGATTTTATGTGTAATAAGAGGAGTGAGACCTAACTTTTCTCCTGGTAGAGCTACAACGCCTCTATTTTTATTCAAAATTTCCAAAAGTTAAACTACGGAGTCAGGGAAATCAGTAGGACTGAGGTGTTGCACTTGTACCTCTTGCTGAGATCCATGTTCTCCTGGTATGAGTGTACACACAGTATGTTCCATGGAGACATCGTCCACCACTTGTACCGGTAACGAGTAATGGGCAAAATCTACAACATGGGTGCCAGACTGGAGATAGATGTCCGCATTACTAGTGTTTGCAACATACAATGTAACTCTACCATCCTGCATCACATGCCAGGAGGGTTCAACAAACGTACCATTCTCTTTACACATTTCACTTTCTTCAATGACATCCGATAATGACAATGACAGCAGTCTTTCTCCATATGACATGTCTCTAATATGCGGGATTAACTTTGTCATCCTATGCTGGACGCGTTTTAATAAATTTATATCTGTTCTATAGTACGGCGACCATAACTGAACTGCATAATCTAAATGGGGCCTAACCAGCACAGTAGCTGTGGAACCTCTGACTTCAGAGATGGAAGCTGCTAGGCGAGCATGACAACAAGAATCCGTCAGGGCGTCCCCCTCCAGGAAGTCTCGATACTCACTCTCCTGAAAAACTGCACAATTACGATGCTTCAGTCCAGTGCTAGTTTTCTCGGGTATTCTACTGTGACAAGGATCTGACAAACCTATGCTAGCAAGTCGGGTGTCGACAAAATTAACGTAATCTGATTGAAGGTTGAACTCATGGGCCTGTCGATACATGCTACACAAGGGAATGATGTGGTCTTTGATACTAATGTTCCAACTATGAGGAAACAAAGCAAAATTTATTTCATCAGTCATGGTGTGCAAACATAAGAGAATGTCACCAGGAAAATGGATAAATGTCAACAACTAAGCATGTTAAAGACAGTGTGATATCTTCTAACTTGAGTAGGTCAATTATCCCCAGAACTTTTACTGTATTTCCTGAAACACCCTTTAAAAAAGGTATGGGCGACTTTTTTACTGGAACAGGGTGCTTACTTGCAATATCTCTAAGAGCCGAAGGCTTGACAATATTAATTTTTGCACCTGAGTCAATGAAAATTATTAAAATTCTACTATGTACAATGGCTGATACGAGAGGACCATCACTTGTGACTGGACAAATTACTACTTGTGACTTATGTTGCCTAAGGAAGTCTGTGTCTCGTTTGGGTCAAATTCACTGTGGTTCAATCAACATCCACAACTGGTTGAGAGTCAGTATCTTCCTCTGTCAAGTGTCCATATATCTATTTTGGGTAGCTACTGAGTACACAGGGAGGGCACTAGGACTGGCTAACTTTGAATTTGTTAACGGATGCCTTCGAGGGATTCCCGATGACACGGACTCAACATTCTGAGCTCCAGCATTCTGTGACTGAGTATTATAATTTGACATATTCTTATAGATGACCTGGGTGTTGTATTTTCGCGAGTTCTGATAATGATGAATGAATGAGTGAATTAAATACAGGGCAAGATACCCTTCGGATGAGCTTTGAAGTGAGTATAGTTGAAGAGATGCCTGGTGAGAGTAAACGTCGAAGTTGGAGAGACAGAGCCAGTGGCTAAACCCAGCTGCATGGCAGAAAAATGAGGCTCTTAAACACCAGGCTGGCTGAGGCTACCCAGCAAACAATTTTAGGTTGCCACAACATATCTGGAAAGTATTTGAAAGTATTGGAAACGTTTGTTTTATCGTATCAGATACGATATTGTGTGTGGACTTAAATAGGTTTCCAAAACTTATAACCAAGACATATGTATCTAACACTAATTTGAGATGTTGTGGCAACTTTACACTCCTAACATGAGTCATTCATAATCCATTCATATACCAATATGAATCTCTTATGAAAGGTTTGAGCCAATAATCTGAACCCTTTTTACATCTTTGTGTTTAAAGTTAAATTTCTTGAAATTAAATTATATTTTATATTATATTATTTTTATTATATTTTATATTATATTATTATTTTCAATTTAAATATTAAAACCAATTTAAGGGTAAAAAAAATCTAATAATTTATATTTCTTTTATTATTTACTAACAATTATAATTATTTACTAACGGAGAGAGGGGAGGCTGTACGGCAGAGAGTGGCGGCTGTGGCGGACAGTGGCGGCGGTGGCGGATAGTGGCGGCGGGCGGACAGTGGCGGCGGGCGGACAGTGGCGGCGGCGGGCGGACAGTGGCGGCGGGCGGACAGTAGCGGCGGTGGCGGACAGTGGCGGCGGGCGGACAGTGGCGGCGGTGGCGGACAGTGGCGGCGGTGGCGGACAGTGGCGGCGGGCGGACAGTGGCGGCGGGCGGAAAGTGGCGGCGGGCGGACAGTGGCGTCGGGCGGACAGTGGCGGCGGTGGCGGATAGTGGCGGCGGGCGGACAGTGGCGGCGGTGGCGGATAGTGGCGGCGGGCGGACAGGGCGGCGGCGGGCGGACAGTGGCGGCGGGAGGACAGTGGCGGCGGGCGGACAGTGGCGGCGGGCGGACAGTGGCGGCGGACGGACAGTGGCGGCGGGCGGACAGTGGCGTCGGGCGGACAGTGGCGGCGGTGGCGGATAGTGGCGGCGGGCGGACAGTGGCGGCGGGCGGACAGTGGCGGCGGTGGTGGATAGTGGCGGCGGGCGGACAGGGCGGCGGCGGGCGGACAGTGGCGGCGGGAGGACAGTGGCGGCGGGCGGACAGTGGCGGCTGTGGCGGATAGTGGCAGGGGGCGGACCGTGGCGGCGGTGGTGGACAGTGGCGGCGGGCGGACAGTGGCGGCGGCGGGCAGACAGTGGCGGCGGCGGGCGAACAGTGGCGGCGGCGGGCGGACAGTGGTGGCGCCGGGCGGACAGTGGAGGCGGCGGGCGGACAGTGGAGGCGGCGGGCGGACAGTGGAGGCGGCGGGCGGACAGTGGAGGCGGCGGGCGGACAGTGGCGGCGGCGGGCGGACAGTGGCGGCGGCGGGCGGACAGTGGCGGCGGCGGGCGGACAGTGGCGGCGGCGGGCGGACAGTGGCGGCGGCGGGCGGACAGTGGCGGCGGCGGGCGGACAGTGGCGGCGGCGGGCGGACAGTGGAGGCGGCGGGCGGACAGTGGAGGCGGCGGGCGGACAGTGGAGGCGGGCGGACAGTGGCGGCGGGCGGACAGTGGCGGCGGGCGGACAGTGGCGTCGGGCGGACAGTGGCGGCAGTGGCGGACAGTGGCGGCGGGCGGACAGTGGCGGCGGGCGGACAGTGGCGGCGGGCGGACAGTGGCGGCGGGCGGACAGTGGCGTCGGGCGGACAGTGGCGGCGGTGGCGGATAGTGGCGGCGGGCGGACAGTGGCGGCGGGCGGACAGTGGCGGCGGTGGCGGATAGTGGCGGCGGGCGGACAGGGCGGCGGCGGGCGGACAGTGGCGGCGGGCGGACAGTGGCGGCGGGCGGACAGTGGCGGCGGCGGGCGGACAGTGGCGGCGGCGGGCGGACAGTGGAGGCGGCGGGCGGACAGTGGAGGCGGCGGGCGGACAGTGGAGGCGGGCGGACAGTGGCGGCGGGCGGACAGTGGCGGCGGGCGGACAGTGGCGTCGGGCGGACAGTGGCGGCAGTGGCGGACAGTGGCGGCGGGCGGACAGTGGCGGCGGGCGGACAGTGGCGGCGGGCGGACAGTGGCGGCGGGCGGACAGTGGCGTCGGGCGGACAGTGGCGGCGGTGGCGGATAGTGGCGGCGGGCGGACAGTGGCGGCGGGCGGACAGTGGCGGCGGTGGCGGATAGTGGCGGCGGGCGGACAGGGCGGCGGCGGGCGGACAGTGGCGGCGGGCGGACAGTGGCGGCGGGCGGACAGTGGCGGCGGGCGGACAGTGGCGGCGGGCGGACAGTGGCGTCGGGCGGACAGTGGCGGCGGTGGCGGATAGTGGCGGCGGGCGGACAGTGGCGGCGGGCGGACAGTGGCGGCAGTGGCGGATAGTGGCGGCGGACGGACAGGGCGGCGGCGGGCGGACAGTGGCGGCGGGAGGACAGTGGCGGCGGGCGGACAGTGGCGGCTGTGGCGGATAGTGGCGGCGGGCGGACCGTGGCGGCGGTGGTGGACAGTGGCGGCGGGCGGACAGTGGCGGCGGCGGGCGGACAGTGGCGGCGGCGGGCGGACAGTGGCGGCGGCGGGCGGACAGTGGCGGCGGCGGGCGGACAGTGGAGGCGGCGGGCGGACAGTGGAGGCGGCGGGCGGACAGTGGAGGCGGGCGGACAGTGGCGGCGGGCGGACAGTGGCGGCGGGCGGACAGTGGCGGCGGGCGGACAGTGGCGTCGGGCGGACAGTGGCGGCGGTGGCGGACAGTGGCGGCGGGCGGACAGTGGCGGCGGGCGGACAGTGGCGGCGGGCGGAGAGTGGCGGCGGGCGGAGAGTGGCGGCGGGCGGACAGTGGCGGCGGGCGGACAGTGGCGTCGGGCGGACAGTGGCGGCGGTGGCGGATAGTGGCGGCGGGCGGACAGTGGCGGCGGGCGGACAGTGGCGGCGGTGGCGGATAGTGGCGGTGGGCGGACAGGGCGGCGGCGGGCGGACAGTGGCGGCGGGCGGACAGTGGCGGCGGGCGGACAGTGGCGGCGGGCGGACAGTGGCGGCGGGCGGACAGTGGCGGCGGGCGGACAGTGGCGGCGGGCGGACAGTGGCGGCGGTGGCGGATAGTGGCGGCGGGCGGACAGTGGCGGCGGGCGGACAGTGGCGGCGGTGGCGGATAGTGGCGGCGGGCGGACAGGGCGGCGGCGGGCGGACAGTGGCGGCGGGAGGACAGTGGCGGCGGGCGGACAGTGGCGGCTGTGGCGGATAGTGGCGGCGGTGGTGGACAGTGGCGGCGGGCGGACAGTGGCGGCGGCGGGCGGACAGTGGCGGCGGCGGGCGAACAGTGGCGGCGGCGGGCGGACAGTGGAGGCGGCGGGCGGACAGTGGAGGCGGCGGGCGGACAGTGGAGGCGGCGGGCGGACAGTGGAGGCGGCGGGCGGACAGTGGAGGCGGCGGGCGGACAGTGGCGGCGGCGGGCGGACAGTGGCGGCGGGCGGACAGTGGCGTCGGGCGGACAGTGGCGGCAGTGGCGGACAGTGGCGGCGGGCGGACAGTGGCGGCGGGCGGACAGTGGCGGCGGGCGGACAGTGGCGGCGGGCGGACAGTGGCGTCGGGCGGACAGTGGCGGCGGTGGCGGATAGTGGCGGCGGGCGGACAGTGGCGGCGGGCGGACAGTGGCGGCGGTGGCGGATAGTGGCGGCGGGCGGACAGGGCGGCGGCGGGCGGACAGTGGCGGCGGGCGGACAGTGGCGGCGGGCGGACAGTGGCGGCGGGCGGACAGTGGCGGCGGGCGGACAGTGGCGGCGGGCGGACAGTGGCTGTGGGGTAAAATTCCAGGCAGCTAATCTATCTTTTTCAAATTGATTTAATAAAATAAAATTATGTCTTATTTATTTTCTTAGTAAGTAAGTATTAATTAAGTATTAATTAAGTGGACTGTATGTACTGGTAAACTGCCTGAAATCTTCTTACACACTATTGGGAGGGACAATTGGTAGCTTAAACCACTTTGTTATGGCTCCTTAAACTACCAATTGTTTACCTTTAAAACTATTATTTCAGTTATTTCATTATAAGTAATTAATTATATCTACTGCTACTGCTATACTAAAATGTCTTAGCTGAGCCAGTAGAATGGGCCTAGAAAGGCGTGTAGGTGTAGCCTCAAGATGGGTGTGGCCCTGCCTCTTTGTGCCACGTAATGGCGGCTGGTGGGAAGGACAAGGCTTGGCAAACAAGTAGTTAATTATGTGTATGAACCAACTGTCTGCACAGATTCTTGAAGCTCCTCTCACAATTTACCTGTATGGGATGCAAGGAATTAATCAAAGTTCCCTAAACATATCAATTACAGGTATGACATGAACTGTGAGGGCTGTAATGGGGTACACGTACGGTGTTTTTGGGGATGTCCTACGACATAACCATCTACATATTTATATTAATCAGTGCACTTGAATAATAAACAATACTTGGTAGACGGATACAGTTGTTGTTGTGATGTTGTTAGGCTGTGTGGCTGGTGTTGACACGTAAATGGGGTGTCTAGCTGACTACACCAGTTAAGACAGCGTGGTATGCTCATCCCATGTTTTGTTGTTATTGTGTGTATGGACGCCTTCCTCTCCGGGGTGACGCTCTTATGCTCTGGTTCCTCACTCAAAGTAATTTTACATTAACAAGGGAACCTAGCTACTATTTGATGTAAATAATTATATTCATTCTTAGTGATTACTTTTTTATTAACTTTAGATACTAAACTAATCTATTAACAATGTTTCATAATGTAAATATACGATGACTTTGATGACGTCACGGAGTCGATGACGTCACGGAGTCTCCCATTTTCCATCCTGAAGGGAGTATAGACTAGGGGAGACTGTGTTATTTGTGTGTGTAGTTGTGTGTGTGTGTCGGTTTCCCGACATAATTCCCAGGGGCAGAACACGGGTCGAAGTCCCGGTAAGGACTGCGATCACTTTATTCTTCTCCCTCAGAATTATAGTGCTGCTTTAATTTGAGTTTACATTGTTGTGCAGCAGTCCGTTGGGGACGTATGTCCCGTACTGGCGTATCGGGTGCTGGAAGTCGTTGTACGTCTTCTTTCCTGGCCAGTTCTAAAGGTACTAATTTCTCTAAAGTTTTGAGAGTAGTGTTGCCTTTGCATTTTACTTTCACTATTCTCAAGATGCCCTGGCTGTCTGGATGAACAGAGACTATTTCTCCTATAGGCCACTCCGAGCGTGGTCCGTCACTATCCACCAGAACTATGTCACCAGGGTTCAAGTTAATTCTATTATAGGGACTGTTTGCCCCGTAATGATACTCCCTCAGAGCTGTTAGGTATTCACGAGTCCATACGTCATTCCACCGACTTATCACCCCTGAAAGATGTTTGAAACGTTGAACCAAATCACTCTCTTTGACATATGAAGGATCCTCTGGTTCCTCATCCGTAAGGGACACAAGTGTTTTGAGAGGTCTCCCATACATCAAATGAGCTGGACTTAATGGTTCACGCTGCAAAGCATCATCAGAGAGGTAGGTAAGTGGTCGGTTGTTAACTCGTGCTTCTATTTCTATGATTACTGTTTGAAGCTCCTGAAGGTCAATCTTTTGGCGGTGTAGGGTTTTCCGTAAAGACCGTTTCACCGTACCAACCATCCGTTCATAGAAGCCTCCATGCCATGGTGCTCTGGGAGGTATGAATTTCCAATAGCACTGCCGTTGAGTTAGGGCTGTGCGTACCTTGGGGTGTGTCCAGATTTTCCTCAGGCATGCTTCTCCTGCCACCAAGTTGGACCCATTGTCTGAAATCATTAACTTGGGACAAGATCTACGTGAAGCAAACCTGCAGAAAGCCTGTAAGAATGCTTCGGCACTCATATCGGGAGTCACTTCTAGATGGACTGCCCTTGTTGTGGCACAAGTAAAAAGACAGATATAGGCCTTTACTGGTTTCTTGTCTTTAGTGCCTGTCAGTGTTAGTGCTCCTGTGAAATCTACTCCTGTTGTCTCAAAAGGATGAATATGTACGACTCGTTCCTTCGGAAGTGGAGGAGGGCCAGGATATGGACACACTCTGGCATCGTATCTCCGGCATACAACACAGGATTTGATTATGGATTTTACTGTCTGTCTACCTTGGGGTAGCCAGTACTGTTGTCTTAATTCTGTGAGAGTATCTAATACCCCACCATGCAGAGTGCAGTATTTGTGTATATGTAACACAATTAGTTTGCTTACTATGTGGTGACGAGGGAGCAATATTGGATTTTTTGCCTCCAGATCTATGTCAGCATGTTGTAAGCGTCCTCCGCATCTTATCAAGTTATAATTGTCAGTGTCTAACCAGAGACCCAGATCATGTTGTAGCTTCTTAGGAACATTGTCAATTTCTGTCCCGAATGTGTCGGTCTGAGCTCTTTTAACCCAGTACCTTAAGGCACTAGGGAAATTATGCTTGATTCCTATTTTCTTTAGAAAATCAAACACTACTTGGGTGACACCTACAAGTTTGTTCAGTTCAGAGTACCGAGTAGGATCAATTACCAAAGTCTGAGGTAGTTCCGGGTTCTCAGTGGGAACAGTGACATTGGTCACAATGACTTGTGGCTTTTGTTCAGGCCACTGGTCGCTGATTAGCCACTGAGGTCCGTTGAACCACATCTCTGCCTTTGTTAATTGCCGTAAAGTCAGGCCTCGGGAGAGATAGTCAGCTGGATTCTCTTTAGTAGGTACATATCTTAGTTTATACCCTGCTGACAACTCTCGTATTTCCTTAACGCGGTTACTCACGTAAGGATTCTTACTGTTATTGTTTTTAACCCACTGTAGCACTGCCTCATTATCTGACCATACTACTGTTTCTGTAAAGTGGATGTGGCTTAAGGCCTTGATCAGATAATGAGCCAATCTTACACCTAGCAGTAAGGCTGTTAATTCCAGTTGTGGCAGTGATCTTTTCTTTAAAGGTGCCACTCTGGCCTTTGATGTGAGCAAATTGGCTTGCCCATTTGAGACCAGGTAAGCTACTGTACCATAAGCCTTTCCTGAGGCATCACAAAATACATGCAACTTAATTGGTTCCTTTTCATTTACTGTTGTGTTCCTAGGGAACTTGACAGGCTCTAGGATGCTTAAATCTTTCACTAACCCTTGCCATTTTTCCTGTAGGGCAGGTGTTAGAAGATCATCCCAGCCTATCTTTTGTTGCCAACATTCCTGTATTATCATCTTCCCATTAATTAGTATTGGACTTAATAAGCCTAATGGGTCGAAGGGTTTGCTGACTTGTGATAGCAATTTTCTCATTGTTAAGTTAGTGGTATCTGTCTCCACTGACTTGATTGTCAACTGATCGGTTGTCGTGTTCCATTGGACACCTAGTACCTTTGTCATCTCGGGTACTTGGTAGTCGGGAAATTCAGTTGTGATCAGTTGTTTTAATTTGTCATTGTTAGAGACCCAAGACTGGAGAGGCATATTGGCTCCCATTAATTCTCGATTGGCCTCATGGTATATGTCCAACAGCTTACTTTCACTGTTGGCTGTTCCTTGAAAGTTATCCACATACAGGTTTTCGCTAATTTCTGTCTTGTTCGGGCTATTGGACTTCTTCAAGTGCGTATCCAAGGTAGCTTGAAGCAGAAATGGTGAGCTCGTGGCTCCGAACAAAACAGACGCAAACCTATAAGTGATTATTTCACTGTTTGGATCATTAGGATCCTTAATCCATAGGAACTTTGTGTAGTTCCGGTCTTCTTCTTGAAGACCTACCCTAAGGAATGCCTTGCTAATGTCGGCCGTATATGCATAAGTCCCTATACGAAACTTTAACAGCACGTCATAAAGCCTTTGTGTTAGGCTTGGGCCTGTTTGAAGGCAGTCATTTAACGAAACACTATTCTGCCCCATCTTAGCACTGCAATTAAATACTATCCGTAGTGGGGTAGTTGCAGAATCCTTCTGAACATGGTGGTGTGGCAGATAATGTCCTTCCTTTGGGTTATCATTTGTTACAACTTCGATAAATTTGTCATCGAGCTGCTTCTGTATTATTTCATGGTACAACTTCAAGTTCTCAGGTTGTCTTTGTAAATGTAACACCTGTGATCTTAATTGATTTTGTGCCATGAAGTAGTTGATGGGTAGCTGAGGGTGATTCAGCTTCCATGGTAACCTGACCCAGTACTGATTATCTCTGTAGATAACTGAGTCTAGGTATTGTTTATAAGTCCAGTCATCATCTGGACTAGGTTGTTCAGGGACAATGCCGAGAGTTGCCAGGTCCCATAACTTATATACTGGGGGATCAAGCTCATCCTCGGAAATGTCTCTGAGTTGCAGTGGAGACTGTTCTCCTAGTCATGCAACCATTACTGTGTTGGCATGTTGGTGATCCACAGGTGCTGGTTGTTTTAGCCGTAATACTGGGCCTGTTAGTAAATAGCCACCTGCAGATGGTAACACGTTCATACCGTGGTAATCTTCCTTTCCTATGATAAACTTATGGTAGACATCTGATCCCATAAGGATTCCAATATCGGAAAGGTTGTCCGATGTAATGTTATCAGCCAAAGGAATTCCCTTTTCTTCCATGAATTTGGCTGTTGTTCCTAGACCTTCTATATACAGGTCTGTTGGAAATCTATCTACTACTAGTGCTGGTACTTTTCGTACATAACCTCCTAGTCGTACTGTGGGTCGTACTACCCCGTAAGTTCGGGCTCCTGAGTTAGTCAGGAATCCTGCTATGTTTATCCGTGTCTCCTCTACAGGTGTAAGTTTCAGTTTATCTACCAACTCCTTGGATATAAAGGTCAGTTGGGACCCTTGATCAAATAATCCACGTACGGTGGCTTTATTCTTTCCATTTCTAATGATCAATCGTGCAGTAGGTAAAGCTGATTTATGGTTAGACCTGGTTGTGAAGACACTTATGTCAGGTAACACAGTACAAAGTTTTACTGATGCTGTAGCTCCTTCCTCCTCTTGTGGTTTGGGAGACTTTATACTTGTGTCCCCACAAAGTGCAGTATGGTGTTGACCCTTATGGCACTTAGTGCAGATGCGCATTGCTGTTGTGCAATTGTCGGGATGATGTTCCCTTATACACTTGCTACATCTATATAACTCCTTGAGTCGTTTTATGCGTGTTGCACGATCAGGGTAGCGTCTGCAATTGTACATGGAATGTGATTGCTCACAAAACACACATGGTTTCCAGACATTAACAGTATCTTGAGGAGTCACCGTCTTGGGTGATGCGTTGACTGTAGGTTTGGAAGGACCAACTGCATATGTTCCTACACTGCCCTGATTCCACTTTGTGGAGGGGGAAGATGTTTTAGCTTTGTTTGGAGCACTGTTTGTACTCTGTTGTTTACTATTAGTAGCAGATGTGGGTTTAGATGTTTTTTCCTCTGGATTAACTCTTTCTCGTTCTATGATGGTTTGTAAACCCTTTGTAATCTCATTTACAGTCAAGGATGACTTACCTACTAATACAAACAACTTATCCAGTATGTCCCTGGGTAATTTCCGTGTCATGTGGACTTGTATTATCCAGTCTGACTCATCCAGGTTCACTTTATTTTTAAGTGCCTTGAGTATGGACTCAAGCTCCAATCTGAAGGTTTGGAGTGAGACTGCAGTATTATTTGGAGGTTTAATGTCTAACAGTCTCTGTGTTAGAATTCTGATAGTCCTTTCAGGTTTAGCGTAATTATCTTTCAGGAGTTGCACTGCATTGTCATAATCATCATCTGTGTGATTTAGATTACAGACTACCTGATACGCTTCATCCTTCAAGACACTCTGTAAGTATGTAAACTTTGTTGTTTTTGGCACATTAGCATTAGAATCCACAGAATCGACAAATTTGCTCCAGAAACCGTCCCAACTCTCGTCTTCTCTTCCAGAAAAAGTTGGTAAACTAAGTGATGGCAATTTGACTTCTGGTGCTGTCTGTTTCTGGGAAGTTGTGGTTACAATATTTATATTAGCTTTATGGGCATGTATGATATCATCAAAGTATTGCAACTGTGTAAACATTGTATCTTCATAATCGGAATGTTCTTGTATAACATCTTGTAATGTTTCTCCACCAACACTGGTATTCTGAAGTAAAACTTGATATTCTTTCATTTGTTGCAACACACGGTCATATTTGTTCCGTGCAAGCCTAAGATAATTTTCCAATGCTACATAGTTAACTGGAGTTTGTTTACTTATGTCATCACATGTGCTAATCTGCCGTGATAAATGATCCCTCAATCCTGTGAGGGTTATTTGGACATTTTTGACAGTAGACATTTTGGAAGTACTTGTTAGTCGTATAGACTATATTTAAATATACACTGTAAAATCATACACACTATAATTTGAGTGGTAGACCTGTATCAATGCTGGTATCCGCAAGTTAGCCCATCATTATCACTCTTGGTTGGTACAGAGACACAGGTTAACACTCAAAGGTGAAATGATTACAGTTAAATTGTACTAATGTTATATTGATATCATATTGACAACACAACTCGGGTTGTCTTAAATACTGCATAAAAATATGTACTTGCTAGGTTGTAATATGTGTTCAACACTAGACAAGTGTTAAATTCTTACCCTTACACCAGGTTAGCACAATAAATTAGACTAGGTTGCTGTACAACACCAGCCTAAAATGTTCTACCCTTGTGCAAGAATTAGTAGTAAATGATGTGGCATGCAGTAAATGCTACAGTAATGGCAATAATAATGCAATAATACAAAAAAACATATATAAGTAACTTATAAGTAAAGTAGCCTCTTATCAACCTCTTGTAATGAAATGAAAAAAGCACAATTGTTCCTTTGGTACTGTCAGAACAATAATAGTGCTTGTTGTAAGTTCTGTTTGCTATGAGATTGAAAAGTTAGGCTAGAAAATATGCAAAAATATAGCAGTGTCTTCCTGCTATAATGTGTGTAGGTAATATTGCACTATCACTATATGTATGTATAATATCTAGTTCAAAGAACTAAATATAATCCGGTTCGAAGGACCAAATAATGTGGGGTAAAATTCCAGGCAGCTAATCTATCTTTTTCAAATTGATTTAATAAAATAAAATTATGTCTTATTTATTTTCTTAGTAAGTAAGTATTAATTAAGTATTAATTAAGTGGACTGTATGTACTGGTAAACTGCCTGAAATCTTCTTACACACTATTGGGAGGGACAATTGGTAGCTTAAACCACTTTGTTATGGCTCCTTAAACTACCAATTGTTTACCTTTAAAACTATTATTTCAGTTATTTCATTATAAGTAATTAATTATATCTACTGCTACTGCTATACTAAAATGTCTTAGCTGAGCCAGTAGAATGGGCCTAGAAAGGCGTGTAGGTGTAGCCTCAAGATGGGTGTGGCCCTGCCTCTTTGTGCCACGTAATGGCGGCTGGTGGGAAGGACAAGGCTTGGCAAACAAGTAGTTAATTATGTGTATGAACCAACTGTCTGCACAGATTCTTGAAGCTCCTCTCACAATTTACCTGTATGGGATGCAAGGAATTAATCAAAGTTCCCTAAACATATCAATTACAGGTATGACATGAACTGTGAGGGCTGTAATGGGGTACACGTACGGTGTTTTTGGGGATGTCCTACGACATAACCATCTACATATTTATATTAATCAGTGCACTTGAATAATAAACAATACTTGGTAGACGGATACAGTTGTTGTTGTGATGTTGTTAGGCTGTGTGGCTGGTGTTGACACGTAAATGGGGTGTCTAGCTGACTACACCAGTTAAGACAGCGTGGTATGCTCATCCCATGTTTTGTTGTTATTGTGTGTATGGACGCCTTCCTCTCCGGGGTGACGCTCTTATGCTCTGGTTCCTCACTCAAAGTAATTTTACATTAACAAGGGAACCTAGCTACTATTTGATGTAAATAATTATATTCATTCTTAGTGATTACTTTTTTATTAACTTTAGATACTAAACTAATCAATTAACAATGTTTCATAATGTAAATATACGATGACTTTGATGACGTCACGGAGTCGATGACGTCACGGAGTCTCCCATTTTCCATCCTGAAGGGAGTATAGACTAGGGGAGACTGTGTTATTTGTGTGTGTAGTTGTGTGTGTGTGTCGGTTTCCCGACAGTGGCGTCGGGCGGACAGTGGCGGCGGTGGCGGATAGTGGCGGCGGGCGGACAGTGGCGGCGGGCGGACAGTGGCGGCAGTGGCGGATAGTGGCGGCGGGCGGACAGGGCGGCGGCGGGCGGACAGTGGCGGCGGGAGGACAGTGGCGGCGGGCGGACAGTGGCGGCTGTGGCGGATAGTGGCGGCGGGCGGACCGTGGCGGCGGTGGTGGACAGTGGCGGCGGGCGGACAGTGGCGGCGGCGGGCGGACAGTGGCGGCGGCGGGCGGACAGTGGCGGCGGCGGGCGGACAGTGGCGGCGGCGGGCGGACAGTGGAGGCGGCGGGCGGACAGTGGAGGCGGCGGGCGGACAGTGGAGGCGGGCGGACAGTGGCGGCGGGCGGACAGTGGCGGCGGGCGGACAGTGGCGGCGGGCGGACAGTGGCGTCGGGCGGACAGTGGCGGCGGTGGCGGACAGTGGCGGCGGGCGGACAGTGGCGGCGGGCGGACAGTGGCGGCGGGCGGAGAGTGGCGGCGGGCGGACAGTGGCGGCGGGCGGACAGTGGCGTCGGGCGGACAGTGGCGGCGGTGGCGGATAGTGGCGGCGGGCGGACAGTGGCGGCGGGCGGACAGTGGCGGCGGTGGCGGATAGTGGCGGCGGGCGGACAGGGCGGCGGCGGGCGGACAGTGGCGGCGGGCGGACAGTGGCGGCGGGCGGACAGTGGCGGCGGGCGGACAGTGGCGGCGGGCGGACAGTGGCGGCGGGCGGACAGTGGCGGCGGGCGGACAGTGGCGGCGGGCGGACAGTGGCGGCGGGCGGACAGTGGCGGCGGGCGGACAGTGGCGGCGGGCGGACAGTGGCGTCGGGCGGACAGTGGCGGCGGTGGCGGATAGTGGCGGCGGGCGGACAGTGGCGGCGGGCGGACAGTGGCGGCAGTGGCGGATAGTGGCGGCGGGCGGACAGGGCGGCGGCGGGCGGACAGTGGCGGCGGGAGGACAGTGGCGGCGGGCGGACAGTGGCGGCTGTGGCGGATAGTGGCGGCGGGCGGACCGTGGCGGCGGTGGTGGACAGTGGCGGCGGGCGGACAGTGGCGGCGGCGGGCGGACAGTGGCGGCGGCGGGCGGACAGTGGCGGCGGCGGGCGGACAGTGGCGGCGGCGGGCGGACAGTGGCGGCGGCGGGCGGACAGTGGAGGCGGCGGGCGGACAGTGGAGGCGGCGGGCGGACAGTGGAGGCGGGCGGACAGTGGCGGCGGGCGGACAGTGGCGGCGGGCGGACAGTGGCGGCGGGCGGACAGTGGCGTCGGGCGGACAGTGGCGGCGGTGGCGGACAGTGGCGGCGGGCGGACAGTGGCGGCGGGCGGACAGTGGCGGCGGGCGGAGAGTGGCGGCGGGCGGACAGTGGCGGCGGGCGGACAGTGGCGTCGGGCGGACAGTGGCGGCGGTGGCGGATAGTGGCGGCGGGCGGACAGTGGCGGCGGGCGGACAGTGGCGGCGGTGGCGGATAGTGGCGGCGGGCGGACAGGGCGGCGGCGGGCGGACAGTGGCGGCGGGCGGACAGTGGCGGCGGGCGGACAGTGGCGGCGGGCGGACAGTGGCGGCGGGCGGACAGTGGCGGCGGGCGGACAGTGGCGGCGGTGGCGGATAGTGGCGGCGGGCGGACAGTGGCGGCGGGCGGACAGTGGCGGCGGTGGCGGATAGTGGCGGCGGGCGGACAGGGCGGCGGCGGGCGGACAGTGGCGGCGGGAGGACAGTGGCGGCGGGCGGACAGTGGCGGCTGTGGCGGATAGTGGCGGCGGGCGGACCGTGGCGGCGGTGGTGGACAGTGGCGGCGGGCGGACAGTGGCGGCGGCGGGCGGACAGTGGCGGCGGCGGGCGAACAGTGGCGGCGGCGGGCGGACAGTGGAGGCGGCGGGCGGACAGTGGAGGCGGCGGGCGGACAGTGGAGGCGGCGGGCGGACAGTGGAGGCGGCGGGCGGACAGTGGAGGCGGCGGGCGGACAGTGGCGGCGGCGGGCGGACAGTGGCGGCGGGCGGACAGTGGCGTCGGGCGGACAGTGGCGGCAGTGGCGGACAGTGGCGGCGGGCGGACAGTGGCGGCGGGCGGACAGTGGCGGCGGGCGGACAGTGGCGGCGGGCGGACAGTGGCGTCGGGCGGACAGTGGCGGCGGTGGCGGATAGTGGCGGCGGGCGGACAGTGGCGGCGGGCGGACAGTGGCGGCGGTGGCGGATAGTGGCGGCGGGCGGACAGGGCGGCGGCGGGCGGACAGTGGCGGCGGGCGGACAGTGGCGGCGGGCGGACAGTGGCGGCGGGCGGACAGTGGCGGCGGTCGGACAGTGGCGTCGGGCGGACAGTGGCGGCGGTGGCGGATAGTGGCGGCGGGCGGACAGTGGCGGCGGGCGGACAGTGGCGGCAGTGGCGGATAGTGGCGGCGGGCGGACAGGGCGGCGGCGGGCGGACAGTGGCGGCGGGAGGACAGTGGCGGCGGGCGGACAGTGGCGGCTGTGGCGGATAGTGGCGGCGGGCGGACCGTGGCGGCAGTGGTGGACAGTGGCGGCGGGCGGACAGTGGCGGCGGCGGGCGGACAGTGGCGGCGGCGGGCGGACAGTGGCGGCGGCGGGCGGACAGTGGCGGCGGCGGGCGGACAGTGAAGGCGGCGGGCGGACAGTGGAGGCGGCGGGCGGACAGTGGAGGCGGGCGGACAGTGGCGGCGGGCGGACAGTGGCGGCGGGCGGACAGTGGCGGCGGGCGGACAGTGGCGTCGGGCGGACAGTGGCGGCGGTGGCGGACAGTGGCGGCGGGCGGACAGTGGCGGCGGGCGGACAGTGGCGGCGGGCGGAGAGTGGCGGCGGGCGGACAGTGGCGGCGGGCGGACAGTGGCGTCGGGCGGACAGTGGCGGCGGTGGCGGATAGTGGCGGCGGGCGGACAGTGGCGGCGGGCGGACAGTGGCGGCGGTGGCGGATAGTGGCGGCGGGCGGACAGGGCGGCGGCGGGCGGACAGTGGCGGCGGGCGGACAGTGGCGGCGGGCGGACAGTGGCGGCGGGCGGACAGTGGCGGCGGGCGGACAGTGGCGGCGGGCGGACAGTGGCGGCGGGCGGACAGTGGCGGCGGGCGGACAGTGGCGGCGGGCGGACAGTGGCGGCGGGCGGACAGTGGCGGCGGGCGGACAGTGGCGTCGGGCGGACAGTGGCGGCGGTGGCGGATAGTGGCGGCGGGCGGACAGTGGCGGCGGGCGGACAGTGGCGGCAGTGGCGGATAGTGGCGGCGGGCGGACAGGGCGGCGGCGGGCGGACAGTGGCGGCGGGAGGACAGTGGCGGCGGGCGGACAGTGGCGGCTGTGGCGGATAGTGGCGGCGGGCGGACCGTGGCGGCGGTGGTGGACAGTGGCGGCGGGCGGACAGTGGCGGCGGCGGGCGGACAGTGGCGGCGGCGGGCGGACAGTGGCGGCGGCGGGCGGACAGTGGCGGCGGCGGGCGGACAGTGGAGGCGGCGGGCGGACAGTGGAGGCGGCGGGCGGACAGTGGAGGCGGGCGGACAGTGGCGGCGGGCGGACAGTGGCGGCGGGCGGACAGTGGCGGCGGGCGGACAGTGGCGTCGGGCGGACAGTGGCGGCGGTGGCGGACAGTGGCGGCGGGCGGACAGTGGCGGCGGGCGGACAGTGGCGGCGGGCGGAGAGTGGCGGCGGGCGGACAGTGGCGGCGGGCGGACAGTGGCGTCGAGCGGACAGTGGCGGCGGTGGCGGATAGTGGCGGCGGGCGGACAGTGGCGGCGGGCGGACAGTGGCGGCGGTGGCGGATAGTGGCGGCGGGCGGACAGGGCGGCGGCGGGCGGACAGTGGCGGCGGGCGGACAGTGGCGGCGGGCGGACAGTGGCGGCAGGCGGACAGTGGCGGCGGGCGGACAGTGGCGGCGGGCGGACAGTGGCGGCGGGCGGACAGTGGCGGCGGTGGCGGATAGTGGCGGCGGGCGGACAGTGGCGGCGGGCGGACAGTGGCGGCGGTGGCGGATAGTGGCGGCGGGCGGACAGGGCGGCGGCGGGCGGACAGTGGCGGCGGGAGGACAGTGGCGGCGGGCGGACAGTGGCGGCTGTGGCGGATAGTGGCGGCGGGCGGACCGTGGCGGCGGTGGTGGACAGTGGCGGCGGGCGGACAGTGGCGGCGGCGGGCGGACAGTGGCGGCGGCGGGCGAACAGTGGCGGCGGCGGGCGGACAGTGGAGGCGGCGGGCGGACAGTGGAGGCGGCGGGCGGACAGTGGAGGCGGCGGGCGGACAGTGGAGGCGGCGGGCGGACAGTGGCGGCGGCGGGCGGACAGTGGCGGCGGGCGGACAGTGGCGTCGGGCGGACAGTGGCGGCAGTGGCGGACAGTGGCGGCGGGCGGACAGTGGCGGCGGGCGGACAGTGGCGGCGGGCGGACAGTGGCGGCGGGCGGACAGTGGCGTCGGGCGGACAGTGGCGGCGGTGGCGGATAGTGGCGGCGGGCGGACAGTGGCGGCGGGCGGACAGTGGCGGCGGTGGCGGATAGTGGCGGCGGGCGGACAGGGCGGCGGCGGGCGGACAGTGGCGGCGGGCGGACAGTGGCGGCGGGCGGACAGTGGCGGCGGGCGGACAGTGGCGGCGGGCGGACAGTGGCGTCGGGCGGACAGTGGCGGCGGTGGCGGATAGTGGCGGCGGGCGGACAGTGGCGGCGGGCGGACAGTGGCGGCAGTGGCGGATAGTGGCGGCGGGCGGACAGGGCGGCGGCGGGCGGACAGTGGCGGCGGGAGGACAGTGGCGGCGGGCAGACAGTGGCGGATAGTGGCGGCGGGCGGACCGTGGCGGCGGTGGTGGACAGTGGCGGCGGGCGGACAGTGGCGGCGGCGGGCGGACAGTGGCGGCGGCGGGCGGACAGTGGCGGCGGCGGGCGGACAGTGGCGGCGGCGGGCGGACAGTGGAGGCGGCGGGCGGACAGTGGAGGCGGCGGGCGGACAGTGGAGGCGGGCGGACAGTGGCGGCGGGCGGACAGTGGCGGCGGGCGGACAGTGGCGGCGGGCGGACAGTGGCGTCGGGCGGACAGTGGCGGCGGTGGCGGACAGTGGCGGCGGGCGGACAGTGGCGGCGGGCGGACAGTGGCGGCGGGCGGAGAGTGGCGGCGGGCGGACAGTGGCGGCGGGCGGACAGTGGCGTCGGGCGGACATTGGCGGCGGTGGCGGATAGTGGCGGCGGGCGGACAGTGGCGGCGGGCGGACAGTGGCGGCGGTGGCGGATAGTGGCGGCGGGCGGACAGGGCGGCGGCGGGCGGACAGTGGCGGCGGGCGGACAGTGGCGGCGGGCGGACAGTGGCGGCGGGCGGACAGTGGCGGCGGGCGGACAGTGGCGGCGGGCGGACAGTGGCGGCGGTGGCGGATAGTGGCGGCGGGCGGACAGTGGCGGCGGGCGGACAGTGGCGGCGGTGGCGGATAGTGGCGGCGGGCGGACAGGGCGGCGGCGGGCGGACAGTGGCGGCGGGAGGACAGTGGCGGCGGGCGGACAGTGGCGGCTGTGGCGGATAGTGGCGGCGGGCGGACCGTGGCGGCGGTGGTGGACAGTGGCGGCGGGCGGACAGTGGCGGCGGCGGGCGGACAGTGGCGGCGGCGGGCGAACAGTGGCGGCGGCGGGCGGACAGTGGAGGCGGCGGGCGGACAGTGGAGGCGGCGGGCGGACAGTGGAGGCGGCGGGCGGACAGTGGAGGCGGCGGGCGGACAGTGGAGGCGGCGGGCGGACAGTGGAGGCGGCGGGCGGACAGTGGCTTCGGCGGGCGGACAGTGGCGGCGGCGGGCGGACAGTGGCGGCGGCGGGCGGACAGTGGCGGCGGCGGGCGGACAGTGGCGGCGGCGGGCGGACAGTGGCGGCGGCGGGCGGACAGTGGAGGCGGCGGGCGGACAGTGGCGGCGGCGGGCGGACAGTGGCGGCGGCGGGCGGACAGTGGCGGCGGCGGGCGGACAGTGGCGGCGGCGGGCGGACAGTGGAGGCGGCGGGCGGACAGTGGAGGCGGCGGGCGGACACTGGAGGCGGCGGGCGGACAGTGGAGGCGGCGGGCGGACAGTGGTGGCGGCGGGCGGACAGTGGTGGCGGCGGGCGGACAGTGGTGGCGGCGGGCGGACAGTGGTGGCGGCGGGCGGACAGTGGTGGCGGTGGCGGACAGTGGCGGCGGTGGCGGACAGTGACGGCGGTGGCGGACAATGGCGGCGGTGGCGGACAGTGGCGGCGGTGGCGGACACTGGCGGCTGTGTCTGGCGGGCGGTGGCGGGGTCTGTGATGAGTGGTGGCGGCTGGCGGTGGTGGGTGGTGGCGGCGGTGGTGGTGGGTGGTGGTGGTGGCGGCGGCGGCGGCTGGTGGTGGCGGCGGTGGTGGTGGGTGGTGGTGGTGGCGGCGGCGGCTGGTGGTGGTGGGTGGTGGCGGCGGTGGTGGTGGGTGGTGGTGGCGGCGGCGGCGGGTGGTGGGTGGCGGCGGCGGCTGGTGGTGGTGGGTGGTGGCGGCGGGTGGTGGTGGGTGGTGGCGGCGGGTGGTGGTGGGTGGTGGCGGCTGTGGTGGGTGGTGGCGGGCGGTGGCGGGCGGCGGCGGCTGTGGTGGGTGGTGACGATCGGCGGTGGGGGGGGCTGGTGGCGGCTGGCGGTGGCGGCTTGCGGTGGCGACTGTGGCAACGGGCGGTGACTGCTGATAGCGGGCGGTGGTGGCGGCTGGTGGCAGGTGGTGGTGGCGGTGGTGGCGGCTGGTGGTGGCGGCTGGTGGTGGTGGCAGCTGGTGGCGGTGATGGCGGCTGGTGGTGGTGGCAGCTGGTGGCGGTGATGGCGGCTGGTGGTGGTGGTGGTGGCGGCTGGTGGTGGTGGCAGCTGGTGGCGGTGATGGCGGCTGGTGGTGGTGGTGGTGATGGCGGCTGGTGGCGGGCGGTGGCGGGCGGTGGCGGGCGGTGGCGGCTTGTGGCGGCTGGTGGCGGCGGCGGTGGTGGGTGGTGGTGCCGGCTGTGGTGGGTGGTGGCGGTGGTGTCGGCGGCGGCTGTGGTGGGTGGTGGCGGCGGCGGCGGTGATGGGTGGTGGCGGCGGCGGTGGTGGTGGGTGGTGGTGGTGGCGGCGGCGGTGATGGGTGGTGGCGGCGGTGGTGGTGGGTGGTGGTGGCGGCGGCGGCTGGTGGTGGTGGGTGGTGGTGGTGGGTGGTGGCGGCGGGTGGCGGTGGTGGGTGGCGGGTGGCGGCTGGTGGTGGGTGGTGGCGGCGGGTGGTGAGTGGCGGTGGTGGGTGGCGGTGGCTGGTGGCGGGTGGTGGTGGGTGGCGGTGGCTGGTGGCGGGTGGCGGTGGCTGGTGGCGGGTGGCGGCTGGTGGTGGGTGGTGGCGGCTGGTGGTGGGTGGTGGCGGGTGGCGGGTGGCGGTGGCGGGTGGCGGCTGGTGGTGGGTGGTGGCGGGTGGCGGCTGGTGGTGGGTGGTGGCGGGTGGCGGCTGGTGGTGGGTGGTGGCGGGTGGCGGCTGGTGGTGGGTGGTGGCGGGTGGCGGCTGGTGGTGGGTGGCGGCGGGTGGCGGCTGGTGGTGGGTGGCGGCGGGTGGTGGGTGGCGGCGGGTGGCGGCTGGTGGTGGGTGGCGGCTGGCGGCTGGTGGTGGGTGGTGGCGGGTGGCGGCTGGTGGTGGGTGGTGGCGGCGGGTGGTGAGTGGCGGTGGTGGGTGGCGGCGGCTGGTGGTGGGTGGTGGCGGGTGGCAGCTGGTGGTGGGTGGTGGCGGGTGGCGGCGGGTGGCGGCGGGTGGCGGCTGGTGGTGGGTGGCGGCGGGTGGCGGCTGGTGGCGGCTGGTGGTGGGTGGCGGGTGGCGGCGGGTGGCGGCTGGTGGTGGGTGGTGGCGGGTGGCGGCGGGTGGCGGCGGGTGGTGGGCGGCGGGTGGCGGCGGGTGGCGACTGGTGGCGGCCAGCTGGGACACACCCTTCTCCACTGTAGGTCTGAGTACAACTAACCATATGTCTCTCTCACCAACCAGAACAGTGTTGCCAGCTTGCGCTCTCAAAATGTTTCCTTCAAAGATTGTATATTATCTTTGAACAACAAGTTTGATTATCAAGGAAATAATGCATATATTATTGTCACATTAATACTGTGCAATATCTTATTACATTCCTGCTAAATAATTATAATTTGAAACAGGACAAAAAATCCCACATATATATAAAAACCAACATTAGAGATCACGAGGCCTAGGCCTCGCCTGTGACCACACATCCTGCCTCCCTGGCCTGCTACACTCACACACCTCACACTCTTAACTCTCTCATAATCACTCTCACTCTCTTACTCTGTCACTCTTACTCTGTCACTCTTACTCTCTGTCACTCTTACTCTCTGTCACTCTTACTCTCTGTCACTCTTACTGTCACTCTTACACTCTGTCACTCCTACTCTGTCACTCTTACTCTGTCACTCTTACTCTCTGTCACTCTTACTCTCTGTCACTCTTACTCTCTGTCACTCTTACTCTGTCACTCTTACTCTGTCACTCTTACTCTCTGTCACTCTTACTCTCTGTCACTCTTACTCTCTGTCACTCTTACTCTCTGTCACTCTTACTCTGTCACTCTTACTCTGTCACTCTTACTCTCTGTCACTCTTACTCTGTCACTCTTACTCTCTGTCACTCTTACTCTCTGTCACTCTTACTCTCTGTCACTCTTACACTCTGTCACTCTTACTCTGTCACTCTTACTCTCTGTCACTCTTACTCTCTGTCACTCTTACTCTGTCACTCTTACTCTCTGTCACTCTTACTCTGTCACTCTTACTCTGTCACTCTTACTCTGTCACTCTTACTCTCTGTCACTCTTACTCTCTGTCACTCTTACTCTCTGTCACTCTTACTCTCTGTCATTCTTACTCTCTGTCACTCTTACTCTGTCACTCTTACTCTCTGTCACTCTTACTCTCTGTCACTCTTACTCTCTGTCACTCTTACTCTGTCACTCTTACTCTCTGTCACTCTTACTCTGTCACTCTTACTCTCTGTCACTCTTACTCTGTCACTCTTACTCTGTCACTCTTACTCTCTGTCACTCTTACTCTCTGTCACTCTTACTCTCTGTCACTCTTACTCTGTCACTCTTACTCTCTGTCACTCTTACTCTCTGTCACTCTTACTCTCTGTCACTCTTACTCTGTCATTCTTACTCACTCTCATTCACCCTTACCCATTCATACTCACTCTCTCACTCTTACTCTCATACTCTTACTCTCAATTACTCTTACTCTCAATCACTCTTACTCCCAATCACTCCTACTCCCAATCACTCCTACTCTCAATCACTCCTACTCTCATTCTTACTCTTACTCTTACTCCCAATCACTCTTACTCTCAATCACTCTTATTCTCATTCTTACTCTCACTCTTACTCTTACTCCCAATCACTCTTACTCCCAATCACTCTTACTCTCAATCACTCTTACTCTCAATCACTCTTACTCTCAATCACTCTTACTCTCATTCTTACTCTTACTCACTCTTACTCTCAATCACTCTTATTCTCATTCTTACTCCTACTCTCACTCTAACTCCTACTCCCAATCACTCTTACTCCCAATCACTCTTACTCTCAATCACTCTTACTCCCAATCACTCTTACTCTCAATCACTCTTACTCTCAATCACTCTTACTCTCAATCACTCTTACTCTCACTAACTCTCAATCACTCTTACTCTCACTCTAACTCTCAATCACTCTTACTCTCATACTCACCCTTACTCTCAATCACTTTACTCTCACTCTTACTCATTCTGTCACTCTTACTCACTCTGTCACTCTTACTCACTCTTACTTATACTCACTCTTACTCACACTTACACACTCTCTGGCACTCTCACTCACCTTCATTCACTCTTACTCACTCTTACCCACTCTCGCTCACTCTTACTCACTCTAGTTAATAAGAACACGCCAATATAAGACAACAAAACGTTTTCAGATTCGTTCTCACCACTTTCCAGCAACTTTTAAAATTTATATAAATTATCTTAGGGAATAATACATAAATTATATATTTAAACATGATATTAGTGTTTAGTGGAATGCATAAGGAGTCAAATTGTGTTAAAAAGAGCGATTTTTAGAAAATTTGGAAAACTACTTTTTTCTGTTCATATTATAACTAAATGGATTTTAAAGGTTTCACTCAGCCAATATATATCATTCACAATTTATTAATGAATTTTACAAAAAAACACCATAAATTTTATATTTAAACATGTAAAAACTATTTGTTTTACATTTGGAAGAAAATAATTGTAGAAAAACAATTTATAATTAAACCTTTGTGTTTGGATTTTTTGAGTAAAAGTTTCTCAAAGGCTCTCCTGCACCATTCTCAATGCAAATCATTCCCACACCTATGGGAAGAGATAGGCGAACGTTGTGTAGATGATTTGTGTTTGCTGGGTAGGAGGCAGGGTCTCGAGTCAGGTTCGACGAAGCGAGGACTGCTTTCCTCTTTAGATGTGGAGTCTTCTTCTTTCTAAGAATCTGAAGTCTTTGTTCTTCTGTGAAGCTGGAGTCTTCATTCTTCTGTCCCCCCTCCCCGCTCAGCTCGTTGTTGCCGTGAGGGGGGCTTAGTAGGTGGCTGCCGGAGTGTGATGCTCCTTGGGACAGTCCTCTGTCCTTTTCTAGCATTGTGCTCCTGCTGCCGTCCTCTCCAATTCTGCTGAGCACCTTTTCCTTTTCCTTCTGTTTCGTTTTTCTCCCCCCTCTTCTCCTATCTGCTTGCCGTTTCCTGCCGACCTTTTGCTTGTTCTGGTTCTTCCCTTGGACTTCTTCTATTTTAACGCCCGGGTGCTGGAGGAGGCATACTCTTGCACCCGTAGAACTGTAGTACCCAGCGTCTCGAGCGAGGGGAACCTTTTATTGTCAATCCCCCTTTCGTCACTGAACCCGATCTCGACGGACTGTCGGTTCTTAAGGTGACGTTTGTGGGGTGTATACTCACGACGCACCCCTAGGGGGCCCCGGCAAGATCGGCAATAGCATCTTGTTGGGTGTCCTGCCTCTAATTGTGGCTCCATGGTGGGTGTGGGGGCACATTCGTGAATGAATTTTCCTTTTCGTCATAATGATAACCCCTGTTTTGACTGTGTCTGCTTTACCTTCTCAGGCTCGTGGGGTGGGCGACCAAGCCCCCCGAGTCTGTCTGTGTTGGAAGACCGGGCTCTGTAGCCTCTGCTGCATTGGGCCCCCGACCTTACTCCTCCTTTGGCCTCTCTGACTCCTTCCCCTGGCTCCCCTCCCTCCTCTGTGGTTGGGTCAAGCCCCCAGTGGTGACTACCTCGTCCCCTGGCGCGGCTCCTTCTCTAGTTGTAACTACTGCGCCTTTTAACCCCTCTCTCTCTGGGGGTTCTCACCGCCGTCCTCGTCACGGCCGCCCTCGCTCGATTCCTTCCAGTTCTGCTACCTATTAAGCCTTGTTTGGTCCCGCTTCGTGGGCCAAATATTTTGATCTCCTCCCTCTTGATTCTGTGCCTCCTGACGATTTCTCCCTCCATCGACATCTCGTTGATTCCGTGGATGCCTCCATTACTTTCAACCCCACTCGTCTCGGTACACGTGTCGTTGCTGCTCCTTCTCAGGATACTGCTTCCCGCTTGGCTGCCTTATCCTGCCTTGGCGGGACCCCTGTTCGGGTCTCGAAGAACGGTCAGTTGAATGCCAGTGTTGGCACTATTCTGCTCCCGCCCCATGTTGCGACCGGTGTTCGGGACCTGCGCGACTGCCACGACGATATTCGACATATCCTTGCTGCCCAGGGCCATTCTATTCTCCAGGTGGACACGTTTACTCGTCCCCCTCGTGGTAGTCGCCGTCAACCCCTCCGGGTTGTGAAGATTACCTTTGATGGTAGGACCCTTCCACCCTCTGTCATTCTTGCTGGTGCCAGGTGCTCTGTCCAGGAGTACATTCCTTCTCCTCGGCTCTGCAACAAGTGCTGGAGGTTTGGGCATGGTTCCCTCCGCTGCTCCGGGACTGTCTCTCTCTGTCCTTTGTGTGGTGGCGAAGGTCACTCTAAGTCGGAGTGCACTTCTCCCCAGGCTCGTTGCCTCAACTGCGGTGAGGCCCATCCTACCTTCTCCCGTGCGTGTGTCCATTACAAGCTTGAGGCAGCCGTCCTCGACTTGAAGCACCGGGAGCGTTTATCTTTTCCTGAGGCGAGACGCCAGGTTCGCCGGCTCCCGCCTTATGCTAATATCTCTTATGCTCGCGTTTTGCGCTTTTCCTCTCCTCGTCCTTCCCGCCTTCCTCAGACTCACAACCGTTTCCGGGCCTTGGACCCTGATGCGCCCACTGCCCCCTCCTCTGTTCCTTTGGGTTCTCTCCTGAAGGATCCACCTCCTGGTCCTCTGTCTGGGGTTCCCCTTCTTTCTACCCGGCCTGTATTGTCTCTTGTGTCTTCTTCCTCGTCTCCCTCCGTTCCTCCTTCCCATCCTTCCACTCCGTCTCTTGACTCTCCCCGCCGCCTGTCGGTGCGGGAGAGTCATGTGTGCTCTCGTTCAGCTTCTGTTGAGACGCTAGAATCCGTTGCCCAGTACGTGGTTGCTGGGACACCTGTCTCTTTAAGTCAGAAGCGTAAGCCTGGCTCCTCTCCTTCCTCCTCCCTGGCGGGTGTGGTGTTTGTGTGTTACTGAGGAAGTCTTGATGTTAGGGTTGATATAAAGCCATCGCTTGGTTACTGATTTTAATAGTTAAACTGATACATGACTAGTAGCTACCAAGCTTGGCGGGCGTCCTGTACGCTTCTGTTTACCTTCCCTGGCGTCTGCTCCGCCGTACATAGAAAACGGATGGTACCATTTTCTGTGAACATGACATCCCTCCTTTTCTTTAAAAAGAATGAATACAGGATGTCTACCATGCTTGTAGGCACAAAGCAAAGTTATTGACACAAAGTAAGTTATTAGCATATCAAGAGATATTGCATACATTTAACATTAATTAAGCACACAAAGAATTTAAACAACTTAATCTTTACCACAAAGGATTTCAATGTTAAAAATACATATGTAATGTTAAACAAACATGAAAGAAACTGTAATACAAAGTTACGAAAAATTGAATGAGATATCTGCATTATTCAACAATATTAAATTTAGTTCAGCATAACAAGTAAATACTTTTCATTACATAGGAACACAATTAATCATCAAATCGTGTAGGGCGTTTAACATGACGTTTAGGACGAGAGTCTCCAAATACAATAACATCCCTTGATGAATTGTTTATTGAGTTATAACTCATTTTTTCTTTTTCTTTTGCACGACTTTGCACTTCATCATTTTCTACACTAGTTGGAATCACTTTGAAATAAGCCATATTATGTGTTATACTATGATCTCTATTACTAGCTGTTACCATAGTTCCTTTTACACTAATCACTTTATATGGTTTTGTATCATACGGCATATCTAGCTTTCCCTCTTTTTTCTTTTTAACGAGAACAGTATCTCCAACCTTTATGAATTGTTCCTTTGCACGTTGATCATGAGCAATTTTCATTTTGCCCTTTGCTAGTGCATCCTTCTGAGCGAGACGTTTATCCGTTACCTCGGCTGGCATGACGGGTAGTGCGATTCTCATAGGACGTCCAAATAAAAGTTGACCAGGTGACTTGCCCAGTGTTCCATGTGGTGTTGCACGGTAGTTCCTGAGAAAAGCATACATAGCTTGTTTCCAGGATCGTCCTTCGGCATGAGCACAGCGTAACGCTTTCATGAGAGGTTGCATGAATCTCTCAACTTCTTAGTCAATGCATCCACTGTTGCTTGCAGAGTTGGGTCCTCTAGGGTTGCAGTACGGATTTCATCAAGAGTGATAGCCTTATGGACTGCATCACAGGTTACAGAGTGTACATATTCCTCGGCAACTTGCTGATGCTTGGTGATGGTGAAACTGTTGGCAGGATGTCGACTGATGTAATCAGCGGGATTGCCTGCACCCGGCTTGTACTTCACCGTAAAGTTGTATGGTTGCAGACGAAGAGCCCATCTCTCAATGCGAGCTGGTGGTTTGGACTTTGGATTATTGAAGATGGTCTCCAACGGTTTGTGGTCAGTGACTATCGTGGTGAAGGGTGCACCAAGCAGATACACATTGAAGTGTTCACAGCCCCATACAAGAGCAAGAGCTTCCTTCTCTGTCTGACTGTATCGTTGCTCAACATCTGTGAGAGAACGGCTGGCGTAGGCAATTACTACTCTGGAATCTGGTTGACCAGGTTTGTGTTGGGCTAAAACAGCACCTAAACCAACAGGACTAGCATTCACTGTTAACTCAGTGTCCATTGATGGATCAAAATACGCAGCAGTCGCATTCTCTACTAGTGCATCTTTCACAGCATCAAATGCATTTTGCTCGATATCGCTCCAGTACCATGATGCATTTTTCTTCAGGAGCTCACGTAGAGGCTTCGTAATGATAGCAAAATCTGGAATGAAGCGAGAACAGTAGTTTGCCATTCCCAGAAAACTATGTACTTCAGTGGACGTTGAAGGAGGTGCAGCATTCTTGATATCTGCAACTTTCTTAGGATCTGGAGACAGACCTTTGTCACTAAGTACATGTCCAAAGAATTCAATTTTACGTTGATTGAACTCACACTTTGCTCGGCTTAACGTCAGATTCTTTTCTCGTAAGCGTTGCAATGTTGCACGAAGAGCTTTGTTGTGTTCAGCTTGGGTATGGCCATAAACAATGATGTCATCAGACATGTTGTCAGCATTAGGTATATCTTGCAATACCTGGCTGATGATGTGCTGGAATACCTCGGCAGCACTGTTAATACCAAAACTCAGGCGCTTGTACCTATACAGACCTCGATGTGTCGTAAACGTTGTGATGAAGCGACTCTCATCATCAAGTTCAAGCTGATGATAGCCCTTGTTTAAATCTAACTTGCTGAATACAGTTGCACCATTCAGGCGGTAGATCATATCATCTACAGTGGGTGTAGGATGGCGTTCACGCATTATTGCCTTGTTGGGAACACGCATGTCCACACAAATGCGTATCTCATCTGGATTCTTCGGCTTTGGTGGAGTGACAATTGGGCTTACCCATGGTGTTGGGCCTGTTACCGGTTCAATGATATCTAGTTCCATCAGCCTATCCAGTTCGGCATCGACTTTCTTGCGAGTATGGAATGGTTGTCGGCGATGTGGTTGGGCAACTGGAATTACATCTGGGTTGATATGCAGATGTACTTTGCTATCAGTATAACAACCTATGGATTTAAATCGATCAGAAAATTCAGCAACAATACCATCAACATTGTTTGCAGATTCCACTGCTACAGCATTAGAAAGCTGAAGTAGCCCCAATTTGGTTGAAGTCTTGTAACTGAGCAGAGACTCCTCTGCATTCCTAACAACATGGAATGTAGTAATGAGCATTGCATTCTTTGACTTAATCTCTGCAGTGAAAGCTCCAATCACTGGCAAGGCTACCTTCGAAGCATAGGCAGTGGCTTTACCATTGTAATTTTCTAGCTTTGGGAACTGTTTTTTAAATTTTTCATAGTGGCACTCAGCAATGGTGTCAATGTTTGATCCAGTGTCAATGAGAACTTTGAGACAAATACCAGCAATGTATACACATGTCTCTGGGTTGTTTGGAAGATCATTCCATTCTGTGATTGCTTGTACTCCATAAGTATAATCACATTCACTGTCATCTGAGACTGGTTGTAATGAAATGTTGTCTTGTACATTATTAACATTCTGGATATGAGGTGCAATATTGTGTTTACCACCTCGACACCTATGACCTGATCCTCGTACAGTGCTTTTATTCACTGACTGTGGTTTCTTTAGTGCGGAATGACACATAGCACCAAAATGACCTAGTTTTCCACACTCATAGCACTTCTTACCTTGAGCAGGATAAACATTACCTTGGTGTGGGTAGTCTCCTCCACAATTGTAACATTTATTGTTGACACCCTCTAATGTGAATCGTTGTGACTGCTTGAGTCTTGTTCCATGACTCCAGTTGTGATGTGGCTCTCGGCTCAATTTACTGTTAGGTTTGGCATGATATCTTCTTTGATCACGGTGTCCTCCCTGAACCTTACATACCTCATCACTGTTAGTAACAGTGGCAGAACCGTTATTGGCACTGCACTCCATGACACGAGCATCACGTGCAGCATCTTCCATTCGACGAGCCATATCCAGTATCTTGGTAAGAGTACTTTTATCATCAACAAGTTCTAGAGCTCTTCGACGGAGACGTGTAGATGTGCATGTTTCAATTATTTGCTGTTTGATTTCTTTGTCAACATCAGCAAACTCACAATGGGCTGCTAAACCCTGCAGACGTGTGTGGTATTGATCAACAGTTTCATTAGAGAGTTGTTTTGCTCTCCTGAAACGCATAATTTCCATTGCAGCATTTTGCCTTGGTTTGAAATGTTCAGTTAATTTGGCTTTGGCAATGTCATAATCTTTGGCACCACCAGTGTATTTCAGTGTGTCAAAGATGTCACAAACTCTATCACCTGCATAATGAAGTAGTAAGGCATGCTTTCTTTCAGCACTTTTGATGTTAGAAACTATCAACAAATTTTCAAACCTTTTAAGCCATTTGACCCACCTCTGTGACAGGTTTGTCTGATCACATTCAGGATCAAATGCAGGAAACTGAGGTATATTTGTCATTTTTACTGAATAAATGTAACTTATCACTTAAATGTTCCTCAGAATATTAAACACTTACTGCACTGTATATGTTAGTCAAGAATTCACTGAAATTACTTTAATTTTGCAAAGCACACAAGCATTTTAATGCAAAAGTTCACAACAGTGCACAATATAGCAGCAACTGACTTCTTACCTAGCCCTTGTGTACATGTGTTGTTCCTACTCACAGCAGCACAGCAGTTGGCACAGCAGTTGGTACAGCAGTAGTTAGCAGTTGGTACAGCAGTTGGTGCAGCAGTTGGTACAGCAGTTGGTACAGCAGTCGGTACAGCAGTCAGTTCAGTGTGAAGAATTTTGTAGCACGAAGCGTCGTTTCATAACCAAAACATCAGATTTTGTACACATCAAAGCGTCGTTTCGTACACGGCGTCGGCAGATTCCTCAGATTCCTTAGAACACAGCTTCTTCAGTCAGCACATAGCTTGGGGTAGCACATAGCATTGGTTAGCACATAGCATTGGTTAGCACATAGCATCGTTTAGCACACAGCATCGGTTAGCATACAGCATCGGGTATGGCGCTCAAAGCTTCTCTTCCTCCTCCAGGCAGCATGCTTCTCCCTTGTGTTTGAAACTGAACAAATACCTGCGTTCACAGTTCATCCTCGTTGCCAATGTGGTGTTTGTGTGTTACTGAGGAAGTCTTGGTTGTAGGGTTGATATAAAGCCATCGCTTGGTTACTGACGTTAATAGTTAAACTGATACATGACTAGTAGCTACCAAGCTTGGCGGGCATCCTGTACTCTTCTGTTTACCTTCCCTGGCGTCTGCTCCGCCGCACATAGAAAACGGATGGTACCATTTTCTGTGAACATGACAGCGGGTAAGAAGGTTTCGCTTTCTTCCTCGGCCCCTACTTCTGCCTCTCTCGCTCCTTCCCCTCCCATTTCGGTGGTTGCGCCCCCTGTTCCTGCTATGGAGGTTTCTTTAGCCCCCGCTTCCCTCTCGGTTGCTGCCCTTGCTGAGGTGCACTCCCCTCTTTCTACCCCCCCCCTCTTCCTGCTGCTGTCCTTGACTGCTCCTCTCCGTTGTCTCCTCCTCTTCCTCCTCCTCCTCCAGACCCCGCCAGCCCACCTCTGATCTGTTCTCCCGTTTCCTTCCCTCCGTCTTTGCTCAGTTTACCCATGCCCCTTAACCCTCACTTTGCTGACCCTGATCCCGACCCTGATATTCTTTAACGTGCTCTGTTGCTCTTTCGCCTTTGTTTCTTCCCTGTTCTCTGTTTTTGTCCTTTCTCTTCTCGTCGTTGTCCATTCTTCAATGGAACGTTCGAGGTTATTACGCAAATTTCCTCGAACTCCAACTTCTGATTTCACGGTTTTCGCCCCTTTGTGTCTGTCTCTAAGAGCCGATGCTTGGTGCTCGTCCTGGTCGTTTTCGTGGCTATTCCTTTCTCTCCCCCCCCCCAGCCATTGCTAGGACTTCTAATTCTTCTGCTCTTTTGATTCGTGCTGATGTTCCCTTTGTTCCTTTACTTTTTCCTTCGCCTCTCCATTGTTCTTCTGCTCGTATCTTTGTGGGGAAATGGTACACAGTTTGTTCCATTTATCTCCCCCCGAGTGTCCCGCTTTCTCTTCCTGATTTGAAACTCCTCCTAGACTCCTTGCCGGAGCCTGTGCTCCTGCTGGGTGACTTCAATTGTCGTCATTCTCTTTGGGGTGACGTTCTGACGAAAACCCGGGGTCGCCATCTTGAGCCGTTTCTCCTCTCTTCTTCCCTGTCTCTTCTGAATTCTGGTGAACCCACTCATTTGGACTCTCGGACTCGCACCCTTTCCTGTCTTGATCTTTCTCTCTGCTCTTCTTCTCTTTACTTACATTTCACGTGGCAGGTTCTTGATGACCTCCATGGAAGTGATCATTTCCCCATCCTTGTTTCCTTTTTCTCTTTTCGCCCTTCCCTCTCTTTCCCTAGATGGCAATTTGCTAAGGCGGACTGGACCCTATTTACCTTCAGTGCTGCTCTCTCTGACCTCTCCCTTCTGCCTCTCTCTCGCGCTCTCCTCCTTTTTCATGACACTGTCTTCAACGCTGCCCTCCGCTCTATTCCTCGCTCTTCCTCTCGGGGTCTACGGAAGTGCGTTCCCTGGTGGAATGCGGACTGTGCTCGGGCTGTCCGCTGTAAGCGTGCAGCCTGGAAGAGGCACCGCCGTAGGCAGACGACCGATTCTTTTCTTTTCTTTCGGAAAGCGAGTGCGGTGGCCCGTAGGGCCATCCGTACGGCTAAACGTGAATGTTGGGCATCTTATATCTCAACAATTACGTCCGAAACTCCTCTGGACCAGAGGAGATAGCGGGTAAGTTCGTTCCCGATGTTTCACCGGTCCTTCACCTCCATGATACTCTTGTGGCGGACCCGTTGCAGGTCGCTTCCGTACTGGGTTCCCACTTTTCTTCTGTTAGCTCTGGTCTTCATCTTCCCCAATCTTTCCTTCTTCGTAAACCTGTCCTTGAGTCTCGTCCTTTAGATTTCTGCACTCGTCTTCAGCTTCCCTATAATGATCCCTTCTCTTTCTCTGAACTTCGTTCTGCCCTGGCCCTCTGCGGTTCTACGGCGGCGGGCTCCGATGGTATTCATTACGAGATGCTTCGCCTTCTCCCTCCGTGCACGTCTCAGTATTTACTGAGTCTGTATAATCGGATCTGGGAGTCGTCGTCAGTCCCTGAGGACTGGCTCGATGCCGTTGTCCACCCTGTTCGCAAACCGGGGTCTCTGGGTACTTCCCCTAAGGACTTTCGCCCTATTGCCCTCACAAGTTGTGTCTGCAAACTCTTTGAACGTATGGTTAACGTTCGTCTGATGTGGTTCCTGGAACACCATCAACTCCTCTCCCCTTCTCAATTTGGTTTCCGCAAGTGCCGCAGCACGACATATGTCCTGGTGAACTTGGAGGTCTATATTCGTACTGCTTTTGCTGCGAAGACCTCCGTTGTTGCCGTCCTTTTTGACCTGGAAAAGGCTTACGACACCACTTGGCGGTATCATATTCAATCTCAACTTCATTCTTTTGGCCTTCGTGGTCGTCTCCCTCTCTTTCTCCGCAGCTTCCTCTCTCGTCGTTCCTTTCGGGTACGCCTTGGTACCGCTCTCTCTGCCTCTTTTCAGCAATACGGTGTGCCCCAGGGTAGTGTTCTGAGCACTACTCTTTTTCTGGTTGCCCTCAATGGTCTTCTTTCCTCTCTTCCTTCAGGTGTCTTCTCCGCTCTCTCTGTCGATGATCTTACCCTTTGCTGTCAGGGTGATGATTCGCCTCTCCTTCAGCGCCGGCTTCAACTTGCAATTGATGCCGTGTCGTCTTGGGCCACCGATCACTTCTAAGACTTGTGCCATGACTTTTACGCGGAAACGGGTCGTTCTTCTTCCCTCTTTGTCACTTTATGGTCATCCCATTGAGTACAAAGATTCCGCGAAGCTTTTGGGGTTATTCCTTGACACTCGTTTGTCTTGGTCTCCCCATATCTCTTACCTCCGTGTTGAGTACTCTAAGGCCCTTACCCTCCTTCGGGTCTTGTCTCATACTTCTTGGGGGGCAGATAGGCGCACTCTCCTTGCTTTACATTCCTCTCTCGTCCTGTCTAAGCTCGATTATGGTTGCCCTGCTTACTCGTCTGCTTCTCCTTCTACTCTTCGCCGTCTTGATGCTTTGCACCATACTGGGTTGCACATCAGTTCTGGTGCCTTTCGTTCGACTCCCGTCCTTAGCTTGTGTGTTGACACTGGCTTCCTGTCTCTCCAAGACCGCCGTGATCGCTACTGTCTTCGCTATCTTGCGCGGTCCTTACAACATCCTTCCTCTCGCCTCTGTCATGCTTTAACTTTTACCCCTCCTGCAGTTCCTGTTCCTCTTCACCACCTCCCTCTTTCTGTCCGGTTATCTCGCCTACAGGACTCTCTTTCCGTTCGTATTTCTAATGTTTCTCCTCGTGTTGTTCCTTCTTTGCCCCCTTGGAGAGTCCCTCTTCTGCGGTTTTGTACATCCTTGACCCATTTCACTAAAGCTTTTACCCCTCCTACGGTTCTAAAACGCCTTTTCCTTGAGCACTTTTCTTCTCACTCCCCCTCCGTTTCTGTCTTCACCGATGGGTCTAAGTCTTCAGACGGTGTTGGCTCCTCTGTTGTTTTTCCTGATCGCACTTATATGTGTTGCTTACCTCCGGAGACTAGCATCTTTACAGCGGAGCATTATGCTATTCTCTATGCTCTTCGTCTCCTGCTTTCTCGTTGTCAGTCTTCCTTTGTAGTTGTTGTTGACTCTTGTAGTGCCCTCATGGCTCTCGGGTCCTTTAATCCGGTTCATCCAGTAGTTGTCGAGATCCAGCATTGGCTGTTTCTTGTTCACAGTAAATTTAAGTCGGTTGAGTTTTGTTGGGTTCCCAGCCATATTGCTGTGTCTTTAAATGAGCGTGCGGATGCTGCCACCAAGGAAGCTGTCCGCTCTTGTCCCATCTCTCGTAAAGGTATTCCGTATTCCGACTTTTACCCGGTTATTCATTCCTCCGTCCTTACCCGTTGGCAGGCTTCTTGGTTGTCTGTTACTGGTAACAAACTACGTACTCTTAAATGTTGTGTTTCCTCGTGGCCGTCCTCCTTCCACCGTAATCGGCGGTGGGAAACAGCTCTGGCAAGGTTGTGTATTGGCCATACTCGCTTAACCAATGGTCACTTGATGGAGCGCCGCTCTGCTCCTTATTGTCCTAGTTGCATTGTCCCTCTTACGGTCGTGCATGTCCTTCTTGAATGTCCTGACTTCCAGGACGAGCGTGTGTCTTGCTTTCCGACCGCCCCTCGCGGTCACCTGTCCCTCAATAGAATTCTTGGTGACTCGGATACTTTTGATATCGTTCGCCTTATGCGTTTTTGTTCTCGTATTGGCATCCTTGGTGATATTTAGCGCCCTCTGATTATTTTGCGCATTTGATGGTGCTACATAGCCTTCCCGGTTTGGTGCCTTCTTTTGATAATTACTTACTTACTTACTTCATTCTTCTGTAGTCTGTTTTCTACTTCGGTCTGCTTCGAAGCTTGCAGGGATTCCACCACTCATAAACGAGCAAAATTAGGTCCCCCATCCTCCTATAGAGGAGGAAGAAAGCTACTGTCTTCAATAGGTCTCAGCTCTGCACCTTTGTGCTGCTATGTCTTCTTTCTTTTTTCTTCTTTCTTCTGTTTGTTCAGGCTTCGTGTAGTCATTTGATGTTTATTTTCATACTCGGCATAGTCGCTGGGGAAAAGTTCAGCTGCCAGTGTGGATTAATCACATGCTGCGAAGATTACGTCGTTGTCAATCACGGACTTCACAGTAGTTCCTGGATTATACTGCACATATTCTTCATACTTCGTGTTATATATACGGCTGATGTCCCGTCTGAATGCAGGAGATCCATATGTAGTGTTGCCACGTTGCTGATACAATTTAATTACTGCTGGAGAATCAATAACCGCTGAGTCTGGGGGTGGTAAGTGTGTTTCAATGTCGACAGAGGCAGTAGAGTCGTCATCAGAAGACAGGTTGAGGTCTGTAGGAGCAACTGATGTTGGTACCGATGCAAGTGATGTAGTCGCAGGTATGACTGGAGTAATAGGTGGGTGACTTGGAGAGGCAGTTTGCAGAGGTAAGGTAGGAACCGTAGCTGTAGCAGGTTACAGAGGGTGGGCGTCAGCAGACAGGAGATCTGACAGTGCAGCTGGAGAGATGGTGATGTCAGAGGCTGAAGTAGTAGCGGAGGCAGAGGCTGGAACTGTGGTTGTGAAGAGTTCCTCAGGAACATTAAATGCTGAGAGACCATTGACAACGTATTGGATGTTTAGAATTCGTGCAAATTCCTTGCAGTTCGGACCTGCCATCATTTTAGACAGGTGGATGAGTCCGAAGATGGTACTATGATCGACGTTGGGGGACGGCAACTGGTGTGGTGAAGGCTACCTTGTTGATTGGCCAGAGAGAGGTTGTGACTGATGCGGCTGATTCGAAGATCAGTTGGAAGACAGAGAGTGTGGCTCCCATTGACTTGCAGGCTGTGCAGAAGCTCCGCCCCCACCCGGAAGCTCAGGGAAGTTGGCGGCCTGCACTTTGAATGTTGATAATGCACGGCGAGTGGAGTTGACCTGCCTGGCGTCGGACATCATCTGAATTTCTGCACATCTTCGGGGGCACTCAGCAGAGACGCCAGTGTGGTCACCTTGGCAGAGACGGCATCGAAGGAAGTTGTTGGTACATCTTTTGAAGTGGTGATTCTCAGCACACTAGCTGCACTGTTGGGCTGAAGACGAACACCTTTTCGTGAATTGCTCGTAGCTATAGCACTTATAGCATTGTCGAAGCTGGTAGTGGTGTTCCTGCTGATCTGTCGGGGAGTGCAAGCGATGCCAAAGCACCGAAAGCCAGACGTTGGTAGTAGCAAAAGTAGCTTCCCCTGGCGATGTGAAGGTGACCTTCATGGTGGAGAGGTGGCTGTCCTGCACAGGAATGAACTGTACAGTGACAGCAGTTAAGGAAGGGTTCTGTGCATTTATGCTTGTGGCGGCGTCGGTGGTAGCTTTTTCTGAGAGTAGGGAGCGAACTCTCCGGACAAACACCGTCCTGGCTGCGAGGTAATGTCGTGGTGGGGTGAGGATCATGTGCGCCTCCTCAAGAGCAGTAAGGTTTTTGGGGTCAAATAGAACCTGGACGGCTGTGGCACTCCTGAACAGCAGTTAAGGGCCTTCATCGTCGACGACTACATCCAGCGGTGCAAAACTGGGTTTTATGTTGATTAAGTCAGAGATCTCTGACCGGGTATGGGTCCGGTCCTTTCGATCGTACCTTGATCTGGTTGATCATGGTAGCTCTTGTCGTTGCTTCCCAATGTTTATCCACCCGGTAGTACTGGGTGCAAGAGAGTCTTGTCTAGAGGGTTGCACTTTCCTTAAGGGGCCTCCGGTCTCTTACCGGTATAATGTACCGGATCAGCGTGGGGTCTGACCGCCTAGGGCAAAGCGCACTGATGATGATGATGTTCATCCAAGACATTCTGATAATGTTTTGGATGCTGTGCGCCTCGCCAAGACTGACCGTGAGAGCTACGAGGTAGGGGATGTTCTTTGCCGAGCTCTACACTATGCAGTGTGGTGACCAACTTGTTTATGATACTTGCAATATGGGAGCCTAGAGTTATTAGACTGACGAGGAAACTGAGTGAATTGTCTAGGGGATGATGATCTAGGAGGGGACCAACAGATCCTTGTGAGGTGGTTAGTCTTACCATAATGCCAACATGAGGGAGTGGATGGTTGTGGACTATGGCGTCTCGGCAACTAATGGGGAGGAGAATTTGACTGCGGGCTACGACCATGGGTGCAGTTCTGCAACCAACAGTTTGTGGGAGGATGCCAAGATCTTGTTACTACATTCACAGTATCAGGTGGTGGCAACAGTTGAGCACTTTATAGAGCCAACCTATTTGCTGCATTATTTATGGTTTCAAACACATGCCTAATTTCGTGTTGAGATAAAAAATTATGTTGTTTTAGGATAGGTTTAGTATGCTCTGGGGCAAAATGCATTAAAATTCCAAACCCTATCATTTTAGCTATTGCTGCTGGGGTCAGTAATTTGTTATTATCCACCCATGATGAACTAACAATAGCAGTCATTAAGGCATACAAATACTGATCTAGACAGCTAGAAAATGCATTAAATGATTCACCAGGTTGCATGGTGGCATTGACAATTTTCTTAACTAACCTATATTGGTCGAGGTCTCCTTTGTTAACAAAGCACCGGTGAAAGAAATCCTTAAATTCTGGCCATGACTGGAGGCTAACAATGACTTTCTCATCAACTACAAAATGTGCATCACCTTTGGTGGTGTCAACAGATGGCCAAGCAATTGCCAAGTAATCATCGCCAGAAGGCTCTGAGAAACAAACCTTGGCCTTTGCCTTAACTTTGCTAAACCATGATTCCAATAAGTGAGATTCTCCAGCAAATAGTGGAATTGCCATTTGATAAGCTGACATCTGGACTGAAATTGCTACATTTGAGTCAGAAGTAGTTGGAACAGTGGTAGGCATTGTCACTACCGAGGAGGTGATGTTTGATCACAAATTATAATTAAGCGTACTTGGCATGCAGAATAAAATGCACAAAAATAAAAACACTCAAAATATCAAACTTGGGTCAAGTAAGGAAATGGCAAAAATATTATTTTAAATTGTTCTTAGGCAATAAAATAATTGTAAAACAAGAAAAATTGTGAATTAAATTAGCAATCTGATATGAATATGGCTGGAATTAGAGTTGTGTAAATTATTTATCCCAGGCAAAGCACAGCAAATTATAGTATAAAACTGGAAAGTGCAATTGAAATTTTAATAAAAGTAATTCAACACTCAGCATGTGACAATGCAGGAAATATGGGTTTAGCACAAACAAACTTGTAAAACTAGACAAAGGTATATGTGCAACATGCTATGGTAACATTTTAATGTAAAATACTGAAAGAATAAATTTAAAATTAAGGTCTGGAGAATTATATAAAAAAAAATCTATTGTGCAAGTCCTTAACTGCTAGAAAAACAATTATTTCTTACTTCTATGAACTTTGAATTTATTAATAACACTCTAGTAACACAATTAATACACAATGGAATTACTGTAGGAAGCAGGAAATGTTGAAATGACTCAGGGGAAACTGTGTGAGTGTTCAGTGGCTACCAGCTCCAATATTTATCAAGTATTTGGAAGGTTAATGCATATGATATTGTGGATATATTTATGTAAATCCTTATTAAACAAGTGGCACAGTAAGCCTTAGCTACTAATTACTTAACTCAGGACTGCAGGATATGCAATATAACCATGGCAAACATGAAAAACGACGTCGAGGCGTGTGAAAAGGCACATGTGGCGTTTGTTTATGTTTGGGCGACAGGAGCAGCGTGGCTTACGACAACGTCAAGAAGTTCAGGTTAAACCCACACTTGAGATGATGTCGGGAGCACAACGATAATGCTGAGACGACGATGATAACGAAGGAAAGAAAATTGCTATGCAGGAGTGTAGGAAGAAGTTCACTGATGAGTGGTGTAGCAGGGGGGACATGTGTGGCTGTGGTGGGTGGCAGTGGTGGGGCTGGCGGCGTCACTAGTCTGACGTATGCAGTCCACCAATTATATCATCAAGTAACTGTACAACACATCCGATGATCAGTTATAACTTGAGAAGATGATTGTAAAAGCTGGAACAGTATAGGCAAATACACACTGGCTTGTTGTTGTCGGCTTGGGTTGTGGTGGGTGGTATTAAGGTCCGAAAATGGCGCGAGAAATTCAAAATGGCTGGTGAGGGAACCTTTCTCTCCCCTCACTGATGAAATGGCGTTTTCACTGGTGAATATTGTGCCTTACTTCTGAGGCGTTGACCTAGAGTAGTGGTTGATGGTAGGACCCCGGACTGGTACAATACAATGAATAATGAGGATGCGTGGGTAGCAGGTGGCGGCCCGAGACACATGACAATGTGGAAACGTGAGTTTCTTGGTGAAAAATAAACATTCTCAGGTCCCACTGCTGTTACCAGTATTCATCGCCCCTAGACGTACGGTGCTTACTTGGTTGTTGTGAATACACAGTAGTTCACTTCAGTAGTTTATTGGGTTTAGTTTATTCAGTAGTTTATCACACACACACACACACACACACACACACACACACACACACACACACACACACACACACACACACACACACACACACACACACACACACACACACACACACACACACACACACACACACACACACGCACACATACACACACACACACACACACACACACATACACACAGTGTAGTGTAGTGTAGTGTAGATATGACAGAGCCCGATAGGCTCAGGAATCTGTACACCTGTTGATTGACGGTTGAGAGGCGGGACCAAAGAGCCAGAGCTCAACCCCCGCAAACACAACTAGGTGAGTACAACTAGGTGAGTACACACACACACACACACACACACACACACACACACACACACACACACACACAACTCGTAGCCTGGTGGATAGCGCGCAGGATTCGTAATTCTGTGGCGCGGGTTCGATTCCCGCACGAGGCAGAAACAAATGGGCAAAGTTTCTTTCACCCTGAATGCCCCTGTTACCTAGCAGTAAATAGGTACCTGGGAGTTAGTCAGCTGTCACGGGCTGCTTCCTGGTGTGTGTGTGTGTGTGGTGTGTGGTGTGAAAAAAAAAAAAGTAGTTAGTAAACAGTTGATTGACAGTTGAAAGGCGGGCCGAAAGAGCAAAGCTCAACCCCCGTAAAAACACAACTAGTAAACACACACACACAAACACACACACACCCACACACACACACAAACACACACACACACACACACACACACACACACGCATTCAAGAAAACCATCACGATCCATAAAGACGTTAGAAAGATTTTTTCAGTGTCAGAGAAGTAGACAAATGGAATGCAGTAGGAAGTGATGTGGTGGAGGCTGACTCCATGCACAGCTTCAAGTGTAGATATGATTGAACCCAAAAGGGTCAGGAACCTGTACATTAGTTGATTGACAGTTGAGAGGTGGGACCAAAGAGCCAGAGGTCAACCCCCACAAGCACAATTAGGTGAGTACAATTAGGTGAGTACACACACACACACACACACACACACACACACACACACACACACACACACACACACACACACACACACACACACACACAAATGGAAACTGAGTGCCCAAATGAGCCACAGAGATATTAGAAAGAACTTTTTTAGTGTCAGAGTGGTTGACAAACGGAATGCATTAGGAAGTGATGTGGTGGAGGCTGACTCCATACACAGTTTCAAGTGTAGATATGATAGAGCCCAACAGGCTCAGGAACCTGTACACCAGTTGATTGACGGTTGAGAGTTGAGACCAAAGAGCCAGAGCGCAACCCCCGCAAGCACAACTAGGTGAGTGCAACTAGGTGAGTACACACACACACACACACACACACACACACACACCAGAAGATGGAGGACCAGAAACATGGAGAGCTAAGCTGCTGGACGTGGCAACAAGAAACTTTCTAAGCCAGCACATCAGGGATCCAACAAGAATGAGAGGAGAGGATGAACCAGCAATGCTTTATCTGATATTTACCCTAAATGAGTGGGATATAAGGGAAGTCAAGATGGAAGCACCCTTGGAAATGAGTGATCATAGTGTATTGAACTTTGAGTACCTGGTAGAGCTCGGAATTATCCCCCCCCCCCCGAAAAAGGACTAGGAAACAAAAGGCTGGCATACCGAAAGGGAAATTATGAGGAGATGAGAAGTTTCCTAAAGGAAATACCTTGGGACACAGTCCTCAGAGCTAAGTCTGTACAAGATATAATGGACTATGTCACCCAAAAGTGTCAGGAGGCAGTAAGCAGATACATCCCGGCCCAAAAGGAAAAATCCGAGAAACAAAAGAAGAATCCATGGTATAATAGGGCATGTATGGAAGCAAAGAAACTGAACAAAAGGGCATGGAGGAACTTCCGGAATAACAGAACACCAGAAAGCAGAGAGAGATACCAGAGAACCAGGAATGAGTATGTCAGGGTGAGAAGAGAGGCAGAGAAAAGTTATGAAAATGATATAGCAAACAAAGCCAAGACCGAACCAAAGCTACTCCACAGTCACATCAGAAGGAAAACAACAGTGAAAGAACAGGTATTGAAACTTAGAACAGGCGAGGACAGGTATACAGAGAATGACAAAGAGGTGTGTGATGAACTCAACAAGAGGTTCCAAGAGGTCTTTACAACAGAACAAGGTGAGGTCACTGTGCTAGGAGAAAGGGACGTAAACCAGGCGGCCTTGGAAGAGTTTGAAATTACGAGAGAGGAGGTCAAGAGACACCTGCTGGATCTGGATGTTAGAAAGGCTGTTGGTCCAGACGGGATCTCGCCATGGGTACTGAAAGAGTGTGCAGAGACACTTTGCTTGCCACTCTCCATAGTGTATAGTAGGTCACTGGAGACGGGAGACCTACCAGAAATATGGAAGATGGCGAATGTGGTCCCAATATACAAAAAGGGCGACAGGCAAGAGGCACTGAACTATAGGCCAGTATCCTTGACTTGTATACCATGCAAGGTGATGGAGAAGATCGTGAGAAAAAACCTGGTAGCACATCTGGAGAGAAGGGACTTCGTGACAAATCGACAACATGGGTTCAAGGAGGGTAAATCTTACCTGACTGGCTTAATAGAATTCTATGACCAGGTGACACAGATTAAGCAAGAAAGAGAAGGCTGGGCGGACTGCATTTTCTTGGATTGTCGGAAAGCCTTTGACACAGTACCACATAAGAGGCTGGTACATAAGCTGGAGAGACAGGCAGGTGTAGCTGGTAAGGTGCTCCAGTGGATAAGGGAGTACCTAAGCAATAGGAAGCAGAGAGTTCGGTGAGGGGTGAGACCTCTGATTGGCGTGAAGTCACCAGTGGAGTCCCACAGGGCTCTGTACTCGGTACTATCTTGTTTCTGATATATGTAAATGATCTCCCGGAGGGTATAGATTCATTTCTCTCAATGTTTGCGGATGATGCTAAAATTATGAGAAGGATTAAGACAGAAGAGGACTGTTTGAGGCTTCAGGAAGACCTAGACAAACTGAAAGAATGGCCGAACAAGTGGTTGTTAGAGTTCAACCCAACCAAATGAAATGTAATGAAGATAGGTGAAGGGAGCAGGAGGCCAAATACAAGGGATCATCTGGGAGAGGAAATCCTTCAGGAGTCAGAGAAAGAAAAAGACTTGGGAGTTGATATCACGCCAGACCTGTCTCCTGCAGCACATATCAAGAGGATAACATCAGCGGCATATGCCAGGCTGGCCAACATACGAACGGCATTCAGAAATTTGTGTAAAGAATCATTCAGAACTTTGTATACCACATATGTCAGGCCAATTCTGGAGTATGCAGCCCAGCATGGTGTCCATATCTAGTCAAGGATAAGACTAAACTGGAAAAGGTTCAAAGATTTGCCACCAGACTAGTACCCGAGCTGAGAGGTATGAGCTACGAGGAGAGACTGCGGGAATTGAACCTCACTTCGCTGGAAGACAGAAGAGTTAGGGGGGACATGATCACTACATGCAAGATTCTGAAGGGAATTGATAGGGTAGATAAAGACAGGCTATTTAACACAAGGGGCACACGCACAAGGGGACACAGGTGGAAACTGAGCGCCCAAATGAGCCACAGAGATATTAGAAAGAACTTTTTTTGTGTCAGAGTGGTTGACAAATGGAATGCATTAGGAAGTGATGTGGTGGAGGCTGACTCCATACACAGTGTCAAGTGTAGATATGATAGAGCCCCATAGGCTCAGGAATCTGTTCACCTGTTGATTGACGGTTGAGAGGCGGGACCAAAGAGCCAGAGCTCAACCCCCGCAAACACAACTAGGTGAGTACAACTAGGTGAGTACACACACACACACACACACACACACACACACTGGGTGTATGTATGTGTTTGGGACGGCGGTCCGCAAATTAGTTCAGTATTCTCGGGATTTTTACGTACCAGTGAGCCCAAAACATAGTTTTGGTCATATGAAAGGTAAGGCAACGCAGTGATAGCGTATCATAGTGAATTCATATAACGTTAGATAAGAAAAAATTGAAAAAGGACGAGTTTGTGGCAAGACAGTGGCACCAGCGGGCAGAGAAAGAAGAATTTGGACCACCACGTGGCGAGGAGCTCTGGCCTTCAGCGACGTCAACAATTAAAGCAGGCATCGCTTCATAAATGACCTAGTTGTGCTTTGGGAGGCTTACTTGGAGGTGAGTGCCTCTCGAAGGCAGTCATACACGGTGTATAGTGTTCTTGATATAATAACTAGCTTTGGACTTAAGTTAAAATACGAAAAAGTAGCTCGAGAGTCTCAGATTGGCACTAGTTTTTTCACACCTGTGTGTTACATTACACCGCCACCGACAAGCCCCCCACCCCCCTTCACCATAACATGCCAATGTAAACACACACACACACACACACACACACACACACACACACCTAGGGGTGGTTCTAGATAGAAAATTATCACCTGAGGACCACATAAAGAATATTGTGTGAGGAGCCTATGCCATGCTTTCTAACTTCAGAATTACTTTTAAATACATGGATGGCGATATACTAAAGAAATTGTTCACGACTTTTGTTAGGCCAAAGCTAGAATATGCAGCAGCTGTGAGGTGCCCATATCTTAAGAAGCACATCAACAAACTTGAAAAGGTGCAAAAACATGCTACTAAGTGGCTCCCAGAACTGAAGGGCAAGACCTACGAGGAGAGGTTAGAGGCATTAAATATGCCAAAACTAAAAGACAGAAGAACAAGAGGTGATATGATCACTATATACAAAATAGTAACAAGAATTGATAAAATCGATAAGGAAGATTTCCTGAGATCTGGAACTTTAAGAACAAGAGGTCATAGATTTAAACTAGCTAAACACAAATGCCGAAGAAATATAAGAAAATTCACTTTCTCAAACAGAGTGGCAGACGGTTGGAACAAGTTAGGTGAGAAGGTGGTGGAGGCCAAGACCGTTAGTAGTTTCAAAGCGTTATATGACAAAGAGTGCTGGGAAGACGAGACACCACGAGTGTAGCTCTCATTCTGTAACTACACTTAGGTAATTATTACACTACTACACTTAGGTAATTACACACACACACACACACACACACACCCACACACACACACACACACACACACACACACACACACACACACACACACACACACACACACACACACACACACACACACACACACACACACACACACACACACACACACACGCACACACAGCGTGGGACGACCCGCCGTGGAACTGCCTGATTGTGTTTGTTGGGTGGTGACTGTGATCAGTGGTATAGTAAATTAGTGAGCTGTAACACAACGATACAGTGACTGACTCCAGAGCTTTGTGTAGATAGAGAAGAACCATCATCATCAATCTACTAGCACTTAGTGAATCACCAAGTGGAAGGCGACGACGGAGCATTATCGTCAACCATACATCGTCATTACTCATCTAGTTGTGTGAGCGGGAGGCAGACTGGTATGTACCCCTCTTTGGTCAATTAATCAGGTGTATAGTGTGAGGCAAAATATCAAATTCTTGCCTAGGATAGCATATATATATTTAAAATCTCAAAGTGGCTCATTTTGGGTAGAAGTTAACGCTTACGGGAACTCGTGACACACGCACGCACGCACACGCATGCACACGCACGCCCATGTACGTATGCACGCACACACACAAAAAACTAGCCACCAGACTAGTACCTGAGCTGAGAGGTATGAGCTACGAGGAGAGACTACGGGAATTAAACCTCACTTAGCTGAAAGACAGAAGAGTTAGGGGGGACATGATCACCATATTCAAGATTCTCAAGGGAATTGATAGGGTAGATAAAGACAGGCTGTTTTACACAAGGGGCACAGTACTAGGGGACACAGGTGAAAACTGAGCGGCCAAATGAGCCACAGAGATATTAGAAAGAACTTTTTTAGCATCAGAAAGTTGACAAATGGAATGCGTTAGGAAGTGATGTGATGGAGGCTGACTCCATACACAGTTTCAAGTGTAGGTATGATAGAGCCCAATAGGCTCAGGTATCTGTACACCTGTTGATTAACGTTGAGAGGCGGAACCAAAGAGCCAGAGCTCAACCCCCGCAAACACAACTAGGTGAGTACACAGACACACACACACACACACACATTCCGTGTGCCCGAGACCAAAGAGCCAAAGCTCAACCCCTGCAAGCACAAATAGGTGAGTACACACACACACACATACACACACACACACACACACACACACACACACACACACACACACACACACACACACACACACACACACACACACACACACACACACACATACACACTCACACACACACACACACACACACATACACACACACACACATAGGTCAAGCGGGATGGTAAGACAACAGAACAAAGCTGGAGGAGAGGGACTGGACGAGTCACACTTGGAGATGATTACTAAAGCATGGAAAGAAATCAGTGGGGAATTGAAGGACCTGAGGGAAACTATATGTAAGCTGCACATAGAACTAAGTGCAGCACAAGAGGAGATTAAAACACTTTCGCGCTATCTGGACGCGCCGGCGCGTTCGGTTTCGTCTAACGTAAACGCATAGTGGACATAAAGTTATGTCAACTTTTAAAATATTTGTATAAAATTCAATTTTAATCCGATTTCATTGGGGTTTGTTTCAAACGACGCGCCATGAAGTTCTCTTTCTCACCACTAGGCCGCCTGGCGCGTCGGCCTACCCGGTCACGTGACGGGCCCATTGTTTTCTTGTCACGTGTCGTGAGTCGATCACGCTCCCCTCACGCGCCAAACTTGAGCATTTTTACCCGTTTCCGTGTAGATTATACCCAATTACTTCATCAAAAATGGATCAAGGTCAAGGCCCAAGCACTTCTACGCCCAAGGAAGCCTCCAGGTCATCGAGAGTGGACAAAATAACCCAAATTTTTAAGAAGTGGAGCGGAGTGAAGCTCACACCAACGAAAATTCCAGGCCTTGTGGAGGATTTATCAGAAGCTGAAGGTGATGTAGAGGTATTGGAGGAAGATTTTGGAATCCACAACGATTATAGTGTACCTAGAGCTAGAGGGAATGATACGGCAACGAGTGATGAGGAGACTGAGGCCCTCACCGAGGAAGAGGAGGCACCGCGACCCCCTCCTCCTCCTCCATCTCGGCGCACACGTGGTGCATCTAGGCTACCTAGAAAAGTTGCTACCAGACATGTTACTCGTCGTAGGAACACACAACAAATTGCACCAAGTGATTCTGAAAGTATAAGTGATGAGGAAAGTGATGAGGATTCATTCGAGCCTGCTGAAAGGCGTACACGTACAGTACGTACTCGGCAGGCTGGGGCTGATGAGGGCTGGAGTCGTAGCAATACTTCTCCAGTTGTTGATGATTTTACTGGAGATCCTGGACTGAAAATTCCCAAGCCTACTAGTGCACTGGCTTATATTCAATTGTTCATCACGCGTGCCCTCCTTGAGTTCTTTACCGTTGAAACAAATTTGTACGCCTCGCAGTTATTCCGGATGGCCAATGAAAATGTATCGGATATTTGGACCCCAGTGAAGGTGAGTGAAATGTCGCGATTCCTAGGACTGTTCATATTGATGGGCATAATTAGGCTCCCAACTATGAGGATGTATTGGCAAACAGCAAAGCCATGGCATGCTCGTTTCTTCAGCTTGTTCATGCCGTCCAGACGATTCCAGCATATAAACCAGTTTTTCCACACATTCAATACCAATGCAGTGCCCGTGAACAATCGTGATAAGTTGATAAAAGTGAGACCAGTGATGGATTACTTGAAAGAGAGGTTTGCTCAAGTTTACATCCCCAAGAAAGAGTTGTGTTTGGATGAGGGTACAATGGCATGGCGAGGCCGACTATCCTTCAAAGTGTACAATCCAAACATACCAGACAAGTATGGTGTGAAACTTTATATGCTTGCTGAATCTGTCTCTGGGTACATATATGACTTTGACGTATACTCAGGTATTGGTAAGACGATAGTGGATACAGTAACGGGGTTGATGCAGCCTTTAGTGAACCAGGGTTACCATTTGTACATGGATAATTACTACAACTCGGTTACCCTGACAGAAACATTGAGAGAACTTCGGGTGTACACATGTGGCACAATTAGAATGCTACGTGGCGCCCCAAAGGTATTGCAAGCTCTAGCCAAGGGTAAACTTCCACTGGATACCACAGTATACCGCCGCAAAGATAATACCTTCATTCTCCTGTGGAAAGACAAGCGAGTGGTTTCAATCATTACCAACATCCACAATGCAGATACTCAGCGAGTTCAGCGAAGGAAGCGAATTCGCAACCGAGACGGAACAAGTGGAATACAACAGGTAACAGTGAACAAACCGACTGCAATTTGCGAGTACAATAAGTTCATGAAAGGTGTGGACCACTTCGATCAAATGGTTAAATATTACCATTTTACCAGGAAAACTCACAAGTGGACCAAAAAGATTACCTTTTATTTCCTGCAAATGGCATTGCATAATGCCTATGTTTTGTACAAATACAACACAACTGATCGAAAAAAGCTAACATTGCTACAGTTCCACGAAGTTGCAATCTGGGCCCTATTGCACTGGGACACAGAGGAGTGGCCTAAAACATCATCATCATCTCAACACTTGCGGCACGCTCCAGACATAAATGATGACACAGCTCCTGCCAATGCTGACGCCATGCCAACTCCCGGACCATCTGGTGTGAGGCGGCCTTTGTTCACTACACCACTTCAAGATGAAGCAGACAACGAATCTGAACCCGACATGTCTGCCACACTGCCAGTTGACGAAACTGTTTTGTCAGATGAATCTGACTCTCCTGCAACTCCTGTTACACCTCCAGCGAGAGGACCTGGCCGCCCTATTGTTGATTCAGAAAATCGCATGAACTACAAACTGAAACATGAAATTTACAGACTGCCCAAACGTCTCAAGTGTCATGCATGCGCACGGTCCGGTAAAAGGAAGGACACGAACTATGGATGCAAGACCTGTGGTGTTGCACTCTGTGTTGTTCCCTGCTACACCAATTACCACCGGAAACAGGTGTATTGGGTGGTGAAGAAGTAACCACCCGCAACAGCTTCACTCCACCTACAAACCATCTGTTGAGCAACTTCAGGAATGAAGAACCTGAAGAAGGTGGAGTGAAGAACAAATGCTCAACTTACTGTTCCACAACCAGCCTTCCCTTGGTAAGTACACCTATTTGGTCCAAGTTTGTGTAGTATAATTTAGCTCATAGAACATTCTATTGCGAAAACATTGCCACAAAAATGAATGACATACATACAATAATAATATCAGAACAGTGAAATAAGTATAAACTTTCAAAGCAACGTTTCGCGCGTGTGTCGTCCGGTCACTGTTACTGGGTAACAGTGCGCCCACTTCCCACACTCTTGCGGGTGGGCCGGGACCATTATTCTACGATTATATTCATATCACCGTGTTGGGAATTTTATTGGGAGTCCATTGATACCAAAATTAAGGCTGTAGGACAATTGTAGAGGTGATAATAATCCCAAGAGTAAAAACATTTTGTTGCTGTTGAGTGCTCACGGCGACTCATCTTCGTAGTTATTTATTTCATGCTGGTATCTCTCTAGCTTTCGTGACTTTTTTTACCGATGTTCTTCTAGAGAATTTTATTGCGAACACGTTGGTACCAAAATAAAATACGTTGCATGAAAACTGAGGTCAGAAAAGTAAAAAGAGTATACACATTTTTGTTTTTACGCTTAAGCGATAAAAACGCCGCGCGCACATACGGTTGGCTGAGTGACCTTCGCCGAGAGCGCGAAAGTGTTATTAATTAAAAGCCTAAAAACAGACCCTCATCAGACTCTGGCCCAGGGGACCAACCCCCAGGTGCAAGGAGATGTAGCAATGGCAGGGACCCCTACAATTGTTCCAACCTTTGCTGAAATACAGAAGAGCCCAGATGCTATGTGCACAGTCAAGGAAGTTGTAATGAAAGCAGTAACCTCACAGGAGGCAGCTAGATGCACAAGCCAGCTAATGGAAAGGAAAAGAGCTGTAGTAGTGTTAGGTGTGAAGGAACAAGAGGTTTCCACAAGGGAGGATTGGAGGACTAAAAACAAAGCTGCAGTGGCAGTAATATTAAAGGAGATAGGAATGGAAGGGGCTGAACGAGACATAGACCAGTTATTCCGGATTGGCCAGTACAACAGAGACAAAAAGATAGTGATCAAGGTAGTATTCAAGAGCGAGGTCATCAATGAAGACATCCTAGTAAAGAAGAGCAAACTGAGATATGCAAGGAATTACAAAGAGGTATATCTTCAGAGGGACATGACCAGGGACGAGATAGAAGGGCAGCAGATGCAAGGAAAAGGCACATGGAGAGAGAAGGGAGACAGGGAACCTCAGCCTCCAACCCAGCAATCCCAGAGGGGAGTGGGGAACCCCAATCCAGCAACTCAGTATCCCCAGAGGTGACTGCAACACCCCAGCCCACCACCCAATAGGGCCCCCCTAACCCCAGCACAAACCCTTCCTTGCCCCCTGCACAATGCCCATCATATCACCCAAATCCTCCCTCTCCCCTTACCCCAAGTATCCCCTGCTTTCCTAGCCCCTGGACTTCTTCCTGCCCCAGACAGGCCCAGGCGAAACCTAAGCCCTCCATCCCCCACTCCACCTTCCCCTGAACCCCTGTCAACTACACCACAGGAGGGTGTAGTTGACTCCCCAAGCAATCCCTGCCCCCTCTTCCCCAGATCTTCGTCCTGCTCCAAAGCAGGTCTGAGCAAGACCTAAGCCCTCCATCCCCTAGAACTCCTGGCAACTACCTCACAGGAGGATGTGCCTACCCAAGTAGCAATGACCATGGAACAACTCCCTACACTTGTGGGGAGTGAGGGTGAAATTGGATATAAGAAAGGGAGCTTCAAGGTAATGTATTCAAACATTGATGGGATTACCAAAAAAGTAAGTGAACTAGCAGAAAGGATGCTAGAAGAAAACCCTGATGTAATAAGACTCATGGAAACAAAATTGTCAGGAGTCATAACAGATGCTGTGTTTCCAAAGGACTACTATATAGTAAGGAAAGAGAGGGAATGGAGTGGCGGTGGAGGAGTGGCCCTGCTGATAAGGAAGGACTTGAGTTTTGATGAGATGGAAATTCCGGGCTGTGACGAGTTCAGAGATTACATAACAGGAACTATAACAATGGGTGGACCTAAGATAATAGTGGTAGTCATTTACAACCCTCCTCTAAATGACAGAAGACCCAGACAGGAGTTTGATAGGAACAACATGGCAACCAATAATATAATAGAGAGAGCAGCTTCAGTTGCCTGCAGGAATGGCTCAAGACTCTTAATCATGGGCGATTTCAACCATGGAAAGATAGACTGGGAGAATGGGGACCCACATAGTGGTGCAGACAAATGGAGAGCTAAAATCTTGGAAGTGGCAACAAGGAACCTTCTGAGCCAACATGTCAGGGGACCCACAAGAGTGAGAGGCAATGGTGAACCAGCTAGACTCGACTTGATATTAACCCTGAATGAGTCAGAAATAAGGGAAGTCAAAGTAGAAGCCCCCATAGGAATGAGTGACCACAGTGTACTGACTTTTGAGCACTTGGTGGAGGTAGGAATAACCTATCCAAGAATGGGATTGGAAGGGAAAAGACTTAATTACCGAAGAGGAAAATATGACGAGATGAGGAACTTCCTAAAAAAAATACCATGGGAAACAGAACTTAGAGACAAGAATGTGCAGGACATGATGGATTTTGTCACCCAGAAGTGCCAGGAAGCTGCAGACAGGTTTATCCCGGTCCAAAAGGAGAAAAACGAAAAAAACAGAAAAAAACCATGGTTCAACCAGGAATGCAAGGTAGCGAAGCAACAGAGTAAAAGAACATGGAGAAACTACATAAATAACAGAACACCGGAGAGCAGGGAGAGATACCAGAGGGCCAGAAATGAGTACCTCAGAGTGAGAAGGGAAGCAGAGAGACAGTATAAAAATGACATAGGGAGTAAAGCCAAGACCCAACTAAAGCTGCTCCACAGCCACATCAGGAGGAAAACAGCGGTGAAGGAACAAGTGATGAAATTGAAAAAAGGGGAGAACAGATACACAGAGAATGATAAATAGATATGTGATGAACTCAACAAGAGATTCCAGGAGGTCTTCACAATAGAACAAGGAGAAGCCCCTGCACTAAATGAGGAGGAGGCAAACCAAGCAACCATGGAGGAATTTGACCTCACCAGTGATGAAGTCAAAAAGTGTCTGCTGGACCTGGATGTGACAAAGGCTGTTGGGCCTGACAGAATCTCACCATGGATACTAAAGGAAGGTGCAGAAGCACTAAGTGTGGCACTCTCTATGGTGTATAACAGGTCAATGGTAACAGGAGACCTACCAGAAAGTTGGAAGACAGCTAACGTAGTCCCTATATACAAGAAGGGTGACAGGCAAGAGGCACTGAACTACAGGCCAGTTTCCCTAACTTGTATACCATGCATGGTGATGGAGAAGATCGTGAGGAAAAGGCTCATAGAGCATCTGGAGGGAAATAACTGTAATGCACCACCAACATGGGTTTAGAGATGGTAAATCGTACCTCACAGGTTTAATAGAATTATATGACCAGGCAACAAAAATTAGGCAGGAAAGAGAAGGGTGGGCCTAATGCATTTTCCTGGACTGCCAGAAAACCTTTGACATAGTACCTCATAAAAGGCTGTTACCTCCTAAAAGGTCCTCAGGTGACAGTTTTCTACTATCACCTGAGGACCTCATTATGAACATTGTGAGAGGAGCCTATGCTACACTTTCTAACCTCAGAATTGCTTTTAAATACATGGATGGAGAAATACTAAAGAAATTGTTCACGACTTTTTTTAGACCAAAGCTGGAATATGCAGCGGTTGTATGATGCCCATATCTTAAGAAGCACATCAACAAACTGGAAAAGGTGCAACGACATGTTACTAAGTGACTCCCAGAACTGAAGGACAAGAGCTACGAGGAGAGGTTAGAGACATTAAATATGCTAAAACTAGAAGATAGAAGAAAAAGATATGATCACTAAGTTCAAAATATTAACAGGAATTGCTAAAATTGATAGGGAAGAATTCCTGAGACCCGGAACTTCAAGAACAAAAGGTCATAGATTTAAACTAACGAAACAAAGCTGCTAGAGAAATATAAGAAAATTCTCTTTTGTAAACAGAGTGGTAGACGGTTGGAACAAGTTAGGTAAGAAGGTGGTGGAGGCCAAAACCGTCAGTAATTTCAAAGCATTATATGACAAAGAGTGCTGGGGAGACGGGACACCACGAGCATAGCTCTCATCCTGTAACTACACTTAGGTAATTACACACACACACACACACACATAGTAAGCCTCCGCCAGTGGGAGACACGTGTTAGTGAGGTCCGCGGAAATTCGTCAATTTCTCGGGACATTGAAGGAGTATAGAGACTAGATCATAGTATTTGGCCTCTCACAGTGTATAGCCAGCAGGGTGCAACGCAGCATAGTCATATCGCAAGCGATTGAGCGAAGAAACCAAAGTGGAGCTAGTAGCAACACCGGTGCATATAAGTGTGGAAAACAACATGGAGCAACCTGACCTGACGGCCAGCGTGGGACGACCCGCCAGGACACTGCCTGGTTGACGTGTTGGGTGGTGACAGGTAAGTGCCCCTCTCTAAAGTCTTCAAAAAGTGTGCAAGGTTTATATAATATCATACAGTAGTCACATATAATGCATTGCATTCGATAATAGAATAGTAATCTTGATAGATTGATAGAGAATGAGGCAGTAACTTCACTGTGAACTCAAGTTGGGACCTGAATTGTACTGTGTGTGTAGGGATTAACAAGTCAGGGTAACACCCCCCCCCCCTTCGCCCTACACGTCAAGTGGACACCATAGATAGTGACATACACTCTCCTTCCTCCCCCCATCTCTCTCTCTCTCTCTCTCTCTCTCTCTCTCTCTCTCTCTCTCTCTCTCTCTCTCTCTCTCTCTCTCTCTCTCTCTCTCTCTCTCTCTCTCTCTCTCTCTCTCTCTCTCTCTCTCTCTCTCTCTCTCTCTCCTCTCTCTCTCTCTCTCTCTCTCTCTCTCTCTCTCTCTCTCTCTCTCTCTCTCTCTCTCTCTCTCTCTCTCTCTCTCTCTCTCTCTCTCTCTCTCTCTCTCTCTCTCTCTCTCTCTCTCTCTCTCTCTCTCTCTCTCTCTCTCTCTCTCTCTCTCTCTCTCTCTCTCTCTCTCTCTCTCTCTCTCTCTCTCTCTCTCTCTCTCTCTCTCTCTCTCTCTCTCTCTCTCTCTCTCTCTCTCTCTCTCTCTCTCTCTCTCTCTCTCTCTCTCTCTCTCTCTCTCTCTCTCTCTCTCTCTCTCTCTCTCTCTCTCTCTCTCTCTCTCTCTCTCTCTCTCTCTCTCTCTCTCTCTCTCTCTCTCTCTCTCTCTCTCTCTCTCTCTCTCTCTCTCTCTCTCTCTCTCTCTCTCTCTCTCTCTCTCTCTCTCTCTCTCTCTCTCTCTCTCTCTCTCTCTCTCTCTCTCTCTCTCTCTCTCTCTCTCTCTCTCTCTCTCTCTCTCTCTCTCTCTCTCTCTCTCTCTCCTCTCTCTCTCTCTCTCTCTCTCTCTCTCTCTCTCTCTCTCTCTCTCTCTCTCTCTCTCTCTCTCTCTCTCTCTCTCTCTCTCTCTCTCTCTCTCTCTCTCTCTCTCTCTCTCTCTCTCTCTCTCTCTCTCTCTCTCTCTCTCTCTCTCTCTCTCTCTCTCTCTCTCTCTCTCTCTCTCTCTCTCTCTCTCTCTCTCTCTCTCTCTCTCTCTCTCTCTCTCTCTCTCTCTCTCTCTCTCTCTCTCTCTCTCTCTCTCTCTCTCTCTCTCTCTCTCTCTCTCTCTCTCTCTCTCTCTCTCTCTCTCTCTCTCTCTCTCTCTCTCTCTCTCTCTCTCTCTCTCTCTCTCTCTCTCTCTCTCTCTCTCTCTCTCTCTCTCTCTCTCTCTCTCTCTCTCTCTCTCTCTCTCTCTCTCTCTCTCTCTCTCTCTCTCTCTCTCTCTCTCTCTCTCTCTCTCTCTCTCTCTCTCTCTCTCTCTCTCTCTCTCTCTCTCTCTCTCTTTCTCTCTCTCTTTCTTTCCTTCTCTCTCTCTGCCTCTCTCTGCCTCTCTCTGCCTCTCTCTGCTTCTCTCTGCCCTCCCCCCTACTTAACCCTACAAAACATTTCAGGAAAGGGACAAGATGGCAGGAGGATGCAACAGGGACACAGAGAATAGTCAGAGTGACCAAACAAAGGAAATGTTAACCAAAGTTTTCGAGGAATTCAGGAGGGAGATGCATGAAATAAGGATTACAATTAATAACCTGCAAAGTGAGCTGACATCAGCAAGGGAGGTGATCAAATCTCTCACAGAGAAAAATAAAGAGGCTGAGCAACAGATTATCATCCAAAGAAAAGGTGGGAATGTTGCATTGGAAAAAATATGCCTCTGTACGTGAAACATTTGCAGAAAGACTGAAAAAGAGCTCAGAAGCAATGGACACAGTGAGGGAAGTAGCCATGCAAGCAGCTACCTCACAGGAAGCAGCAAGGTGCACCAGTCAGCTGCTGGAAAGAAAAAGATCAGTGGTTGTTGTAGGCATTAGAGTACAGGAAGAATCCAATAGGCAGGAATGGAATAGCAAGGACAGAGAGGCAGTATGGGATACTGAAGGGGTTACAGATACTGAAGGGGTTACAGATGGAAGGGGCTGAATAAAACATTGAAAAGGTTTTCAGGTTGGGCTGGTGCAACAAGGACAGAAACCGACTGGTAAAGGTGGTGTTTACAAATGAAACCACGAAGGAGGTAATTTTAGAAAGGAAGAGTCATCTGCAGTATGTGGAGGAATACAAAAAAGCATTCTGCAGAAGAACAGGATGAAGGAGGAGAGAGCCAGGGCAGCAGAGGCAAGGAGGAAGCGCAGGGAGAGAGGAGTAAACCAGCAAATCACAGCTCCAAACACAACAGTCCCAGAAACAAAAGGGGAACCTACAACCAGCATCCCAGCACCCCCCTCTGCATAGAAACCCTCCCTTCCCCTCACCCTACCTGCCCCACCTCAAATGCCCACCCCCTCCCTCACCCCCCCTTCCCCACCCCATTCCGACCCTGTCACCCCTCCCCCATTCCCACCATGTCCCTCCTCATGCCTTCCCCCCCCTGTCCCCCCCCTCCCCCTTCTCCCTATCCCTCCTCCCTCCTCACCCAGTGTCCTCCATGTCCCCCCTATCTCCTTAACCCACACCCTACCTGTCCCCCCTTCCCTTAAACCCCCACCCCCACCTCAAAATCCTCTGAGACCCTGCAAACCACCTCACAGATCTTCTCACCCACGGAACAGCTTCCCACACCAGCAGAATGCTCGCCAAGAAAGGGACAAGAATATGAACAGAAGAAAGTGAGCTTCAAGACAATGTACACTAACATAGATGGGATTACAAATAAAACAATTGAACTTGGAGAATGGGCACTAGAAGAAAACCCAGACATAATAGCACTCACAGAAACAAAGTTAACGAAAACTATAACAAATGCAGTGTTTCCACAGGGCTACTATGTAGTGAGGAAAGAGAGAGAAGGGACAGGAGGAGGTGGTGTAGCTTTGCTACTAAGAGAAGGTTGGAGTTTCGAAGAGATGATAATTCAGAACTGTGAAGGTTTCAGTGACTACATATCAGGCACCATAGCAACTGGAGGACAGAAAATTATAGTCGTAGTCATATATAACCCCCCACCGAATGACAGAAGACCCAGACAGGAATATTATAGAAACCACTTGGCCACCATCAATATAATAGAGAGAGCAGCTTCTGTGGCTAGCAGGAATGGATCCAGACTACTAATCATGGGAGACTTCAACCATGGGAAGATAGATTGGGGGAACAGAGACCCACATGGAGGCCAAGACACATGGAGAGCTAAGCTGCTGGATGTGGCAACAAGAAACTTTCTAAGTCAACACGTCAAGGGACCGACAAGAATGAGAGGAGGGGATGAACCAGCCTTGCTTGATCTGATATTTACCCTAAATGAGTCGGATATAAGAGAAGTTAAGTTGGAAGCCCCCTTGGGAATGAGTGATCATAGTGTATTGAGCTTTGAGTACCTGGTTGAGCTGGGAATTATCACCCCCAAAAAAGAACTGGGAAACAAAGGGCTGGCGTACCGAAAGGGAAACTATGAAGAGATGAATAAATTCCTATGGGATATACATTGGGACACAGAACTCGGAACCAAGTCCGTACAAGACATGATGGACTATGTCACCCAAAAATGTCAGGAGGCTGTAAGCAGGTTTGTCCCAGCCCGACTGGAAAAAAAGAGAAGCAAAGGAAGAATCCGTGGTTTAATAGGGAATGTATGAAAGCAAAGGAGCTGAACAAAAGGGCATGGAGGAACTTCCGTAATAACAGAACACCAGAAAGTAGAGAGAGATACCAGAGAACCAGGAACGAGTATGTTAGTGTGAGAAGAGCAGCTGAGAAAAGGTATGAAAATGATAAAACTAATAAAGCCAAGACCGAACCAAAGCTACTACACAGTCACATCAGGAGGAAGACAACAGTGAAGGAACAGGTGATGAAACTTAGGGAGGGCGAGGACAGGTACACAGAGAACACAAAGAGGTGTGTGAATAACTCAACAAAAGGTTCCAGGAGGTCTTTACAATAGAACAAGGGAGAAGTCACGGTGCTAGGAGAGGTGGCAGCAAACCAGGTGACCTTGGAAAGGCTCGAAATTACAAGAGATGAGGTCAAGAAGCACCTATTGGAGCTGGATGTGAGAAAAGCTGTTGGGCCGGACGGAATCTCACCATGGGTATTGAAAGAGTGTGCAGGAGCACTTTACTTGCCGCTCTCGATAGTGTATAGTAGGTCACTGGAAACGGGAGACCTACCAGAAATATGGAAGACTGCTAATGTAGTACCAATATACAAAAAGGGTGACAGACAAGAGGCACTGAACTACAGGCCAGTGTCCTTAACTTGTATACCATGCAAGGTGATGGAGAAGATTGTGAGAAAAAACCTAGTAACACATCTGGAGAAAAGAGACTTCGTGACAACCCATCAACATGGGTTCAGGGAGGGTAAATCTTGCCTTACAGGCTTGATAGAATTCTACGATCAGGTGACAAAGATTAAGCAAGAAAGAGAAGGATGGGCGGACTGCATTTTCTTGGACTGTCGGAAAGCCTTTGACACAGTACCCCATAAAAGGTTGATGCATAAGCTGGAGAAACAGGCAGGAGTAACTGGTAGGGCGCTCCAGTGGATAAGGGAGTACCTAAGCAATAGGAAGCAGAGAGTTACAGTGAGGGTGAGACCTCAGAATGGCGTGAAGTCACCAGTGGAGTCCCACAGGGCTCTGTGCTCAACCCGTCCTCTTAAAAATAACGTCACTTTTGGCTCGTATGCGCACTATGGCCAAATTTGGACGTAATTTGAAATGAAATCGACTCACAAAAGTGACGTACTGTTCCGTTTTCTGTTTGAGTCGTCCGGCCCTCCTCGGACAGCTTAGAAGAGGAACTTTCAATTAACGTTTTTCATACCGTTTTGAAACTTTATAAGAATTTTCTGCCCACCTAACCTATCAGAGAACCCTTAACTTACTGTTGTTGAAAAAAACAAATCCCAAATTTATTTTCAATATATTTTCATTTCCAAATTACGCCCATATTCGGCCATACGGGCAAACGGCCAAAAGCGACGTTCTTTTTAAGAGGACAGGTTGTTGTGCTTGGACCTATCCTGTTTCTGATATACGTAAATGATCTCCCAGAGGGTATAAACTCATTCCTCTCAATGTTTGCTGACGACGCCAAAATTATGAGAAGGATTAAGACAGAGGAGGACAGCTTGAGGCTTTAAGAAGACTTGGACAAGCTGCAGGAATGGTTGAACAAATGGCTGTTAGAGTTTAACCCAAGCAAATGTAATGTAATGAAGATAGGGGTAGGAAGCAGGAGACCAGATACAAGGTATCATTTGGGAGATGAGATACTTCAAGAGTCAGAGAGAGAGAAAGACCGGGGGGTTGATATCACGCCAGACTTGTCCCCTGAAGCTCATATCAAGAGGATAACATCAGCAGCATATGCCAGGTTGGCTAACATAAGAACGGCCTTTAGAAACTTGTGTAAGGAATCTTTCAGAACATTACAAACCACATATGTCAGACCAATCCTGGAGTATGCCGCTCCAGCATGGAGTCCATATCTAGTCAAGCATAAGACTAAACTGGAAAAGGTTCAAAGGTTTGCCACCAGACTAGTACCCGAGCTGAGAGGTTTGAGCTACGAGGAGAGACTACGGGAATTGAACCTCACTTCGTTGGAAGACAGAAGAGTTAGGGGGGACATGATCACCACATTCAAGATTCTCAAGGGAATCGACAGGGTTGATAAAGATAGGCTATTTAACACAAGGGGCACACGCACTAGGGGACACAGGTGGAAACTGAGTGCCCAAATGAGTCACAGAGATATTAGAAAGAACTTTTTTAGTGTCAGAGTGGTTGACAAATGGAATGCATTAGGAAGTAATGTGGTGGAGGCTGACTCCATACACAGTTTCAAGTGTAGATATGACAGAGCTTGATAGGCTCAGGAATCTGTACACCTGTTGATTGACGGTTGAGAGGCAGGACCAAAGAGCCAGAGCTCAACCCCCGCAAGCGCAACTAGGTGAGTACAACTAGGTGAGTACACACACACACACACACACACACACACACACACACACACACACACACACACACACACACTTCAATCACGGAAGGATTGACTGGGAGAACAAGGAACTGCATAGAGGCGAGGATACGTGGAGAGCCAAACCACTGGAGGTGGTGACTAGAAACATTTTAACCTAGCATGTCAGAGAACCCACAAGGATGAGAGGAAATGACAAACCAGCGAGACTCGATCTGGTCTTCACTCTGAACGACTCCGACATAAGAGAAATCGGTTTTGAGGCCCCAGTAGGAATAAGCGACCACAGTGCACTGGTGTTTGAGTACCTGATTGAAGAAGAGTTACTGAACTCGAGGCGGGATACCGAAACCAAAAGGTTAGCATACAGAAAGGGAAACTATGAGGAGATAAGAAAATTCCTAACAGAAATAGCATTGGAAACAGAGCTCAGGGGTAAGACGGCCCAAGATATGATGGACTACATCATGCAGAAGTGCAAGGACGCAGCAAATAAGTTTGTCCCAGTCTAAAAGGAAAAGAGTGAAATGAAGATGAGAAACCCATGGTTTAATCAGAGATGTAGGGTAGCTAAGCAGCAAAGTAAAAGGGCATGGAGAAACTATAGGAATAACAGGACACTGGAGAGCAGAGAAAGATACCAGAATGCCAGGAATGAATATGTCAGGATGAGAAGAGAGGCAGAAAGACAATACGAAAACGACATCGCAAGCAAGGCAAAGACTCAGCCTAAATTGCTGCATAGCCACATCAGAAGAAAAACAACAGTAAAGGAACAGGTTATGAAATTAAGGATAGGGGCAGAAGGATTCACTACAAACGACAAGGAAGTGTGTGAGGAAATGAATAAGAAAGTCCAGGAGGTCTTCACCTTAGAGCAAGGAGAAATTCCAGAGATAAGAGAGGGGAATAGCTAACCAGGAACCACTGGAAGAGTTTGAGATTACCAGCGGGGAAGTTAGGAAGTGTTTACTAGAGTTGGATGGGGCAAAGGCTATAGGCGCAGATGGAATCTCCCCTTGTATACTAAAGGAAGGAACAGAAGAACTGTGCCTACCACTCTCCATAGTGTATAACAAATCACTGGCAATAGGGGAACTGCCAGAAATTTGAAAAGCAGCTAACGTAGTCCCGATATACAAGAAAGGGGATAGACAGGAGGCACTGAATTACAGGCCAGTGTCTCTAACTTGCATACCATGCAAGATGATGGAGAAGATTGTGCGAAGAAAGCTAGTGGAACATCTGGAGCGAAAGAACTTTGTAACACAGCATCAGCATGGATTCAGGGATGGCAGGTCCTGCCTCACAGGGTTACTTGAATTCTACGACCAGGCAACAACAATAAGGTAAGAAAGAAAAGGGTGGGCAGACTATATTTTTGGATTGTAAGAAAGCCTTTGATACAGTGCCACACAAGAGGCTAGTGAAAAAGCTGGAGATGCAGGCTGGAGTGAATGGGAAGGGACTCCATTGGATAAAGGAGTACCTAAGCAACAGGAGACAACGAGTCGGTGTGAGGGGTGAGGTCTCAGATTGGCGAGACGTTACAAGTGGAGTCCCACAGGGGTCAATCCTTGGACCTATACTGTTTCTTATATATGTAAATGATCTCCCAGAGGGTATAGAATGGTTTCTCTCAATGTTTGCCGATGATGCAAAAATTATGAGGAGGATTGAAACTGAGGATGATAGTAGGAGGCTACAAGATGACCTAGATAGACTGAGTGAATGGTCCAACAAATGGCTGTTGATGTTCAACCCGAGTAAATGCAGAGTAATGAAACTAGGCAGTGGAAACAGGAGACCAGACACAGGATACAGAATATTAGATGAAGTACTTAATGAAACGGACAGAGAGAAAGATCTGGGAGTTGATATCACACCAAACCTGTCTCCTGAAGCCCACATGAAAAGAATAACGTCTGCGGCATATGCGAGGCTGGCTAACATCAGAACAGCGTTCAGGAACCTGTGTAAGGAATCATTCAGAATTTTGTACACCACATTTGTAAGACCAATCCTGGAGTATGCGGCCCCAGTATGGAGCCCGTACCTTGCCAAGCACAAGACGAAGTAGGAAAAAGTTCAAAGGTAAGCAAGAGGCATGAGTTACGAGGAAAGGCTCCGGGAAATGCACCTTACGACACTGGAAGACAGAAGAGTAAGGGGAGACATGATCACAACCTACAAAATCCTCAGGGGAATCGACCGGGTAAACAAAGACAATCTATTCAACACCGGTGAAACGCGAACAAGGGGACACAGGTGGAAACTGAGTACCCATATGAGCCACAGAGACGTTACAAGGAACATTTTCAGTGTCAGAGTAGTTAGCGGATGGAATGCATTAGGCAGTGATGTGGTGGAGGCTGACTCCATACACAGTTTCAAATGTAGATATGATAGAGCCCAGTAGGCTCAGGAATCTGTACACCAGTTGATTCACAGTTGAGAGGCGGGACCAAAGAGCCAAAGCTCAACCCCGCAAGCACAAATAGTTGAGTACTCCCACACACACTGTCCCAGATGAGCCGCAGAGACATTAGAAAGAATTTTTTTCAGTGTCAGAGTAGTTAACAAATGGAAAGCATTAATTAGTGATGTGTTGGAGGCTGACTTCATACACAGTTTCAAATATAGATATGATAGAGCCCAGTAGGCTCAGGAATTTGTACACTAGTTGATTGACAGTTGAGAGGCGGGACTACTGGGCTGGACTACACAGGAGCATTAACCCTCACAGACTGCAAGGATAAAGTTCCAATGAAAATCTGCAACTGCCCATTCCCCTGTGCCAGAACTAGACGTGTACATCTAGAAGTGACTTTAGACATGAGTGCTGAGTCATTCATACAGGTTTTCAGCAGGTTTGCTGCCTGTCGATCCTGATAAAGTTGATGATCTCGGACAATGAGTCCAACTTGGTGGCAGGGAAAGTAGGTCTGCGTAAAATCTGGAACCACCCAAAGGTACAAACTATTTTGAATCAAAGGCAGTGTCACTGGCAGTATATACCCTCAGAGCACCGTGACACGGAGGCTTATAGGAACGAATGGTAGGCACAGTGTAACACTGTTTAGTAAGGAAAGCCCTACACCATAGAAAAATTAACTTACAGGAACTCCAAACACTTGTCAAGGAAATAGAAGCTTGAGTCAATAAAAGACCTCTGACCTACCTCTCTGATGATATCTTGCAACAAGAACCACTAAGATCATCTCATCTGATGTTTGGGGGAATTGTTTAGCCCTCTAGCGTCTCTCACTGATGAGCAACCAGAAGATCTGTCATATGTCTGAGTGAGTGACTTAATTCAGTGCTACAAACACCTGTCACGAGTGATAGGTCAGTGGAATGACATTTGGACTCGAGAATATCTAACTGCTCTGAGAGAGTATCATTACGGAGCAAGAAAATCCTATAACAAAATTAATTTAAACCTAGGTGATAGTGTTCTGGTGGACAGTGACGGACCACGCTCAGAGTGGCCATAGATTGAATCGTTTCTGTTCATCCTTAGAACCAGGTTATCTTGAGAATAGTGGACGTCCAGGGCCGTTTCACCACTACTCTCAAGACTTTAGAAAAACTAGTTTCCCTGGAGTTGGCAGTAAACGAAGTAAATCAAAGACCAAACACACCTGCAGCTCCAGAAGGGAACGTCCGTCCAGAAAGGACTGCAGCACAACAGTGCCAAATTAAACTTAAACAGTACTATAACTGAAGGAATTCAGTAAAACTAGAGTTAGCAGGACAGTGAATCGCTCAGACGTTTCCAACAACTGCATCTCTAATATGGGACATCTGTACTGTACGAATAGTCGTACAGATGTGTTACTAAACTAATATTAAATTTATAATTTCGAGTGGGAGTATCTGTGTACATCAGTCCTAAACAGTGGACTCCGACCCGTGTTTCCTCTCTCCCCCGGAATTATGTCGGAAGTTCTGACATCAAATTACCAACCCCTGACATGCCTAGTTAAAGTGGTTATGCGAGGTATTTACTAATAATACTAACATTACTAATTTGATCAAGGAGAGTGTTCCGAGTGACTCCCACACAACCATGGGAAAGTATTGCGTCAGCCAAGCAGCCGAGGACCCTAATATCTCTATTTGTAAATTCGTATTACTTCCTGTCTGAGACTTAAAACACGAGAAAAGTATTTATTAAGACTGGATTTAATTAGACCATGAGTAAATAAGCATTTTCCTCCCTAAGTTAACATGGACTCATAAAGAAATCTGGACGTGTCCAGATTTCCAGATAATTATTTTATCTTCTAATATTGTTAATTTTAACCATTGCCCTGCGCAATGTGCCTCAGGGATCTGATAGGTAGAGCAATGACTCCAGGATGAAGTCAGGAGACTCCATCCTAGACTCGTGTTCAACGAAGAAAATTTCAGCTCATGCGCTACGGAAAAAATGAAAATATGAAAACGGAAACCACGTACAAAACTCAGTCAAATCATAATATAAAACGGAAAGGCAACGTAAATGATTTGGGTGTACTCATGTCGTAAGACCTTACATTTAAAGAACACAATAAAGTAGCCGTCACAACTGCAAGAAAATTGACAGGTTGGATACCAAGAACCTTTAAAACTAGAGATGCTATACCGATAATGATACTTTTCATGACGCTAGTGCTCTATGGAGTGGAATACTGCTGCACAATGACAGCCCCTTTCAAAGCTGGAAAAATTGCAGACCTGGAGAGCGTGCAGGTTAGCAATTTCTCAGTTCCTTTACTGCTAGAATCCACTCAGTAAAACATCTAAAGTACTATGACCGACTAAAGAGCCTAAATCTGTATTCTCTTGAGCGCAGGCGGGAGAGATACATAATAAATTACACATGAAAAATAGTACAGGCGCTGGTCCCAAACCTGCACACAGAAATAACAGCACATGAGACCAGAAGGCATAGCAGGATGTGCAGAATACCCCCGTTGAAGAGCAGAGGTACTCTGCTCTTCAACACAGGTACACAGGTACACAGGTACTCTGAGAGAGAACTCTATCAACATCAGAGGCCCGAGACTGTTCAACACGCTTCCACTACACATAAGGGACATAACTGGCCGACCCCTCACAGTGTTCAAGAGAGAACTATCAACATCAGAGGCCCGAGACTGTTCAACACGCTTCCGCTACACATAAGGAACATAACTGGCCGACCCCTCACAGTGTTCAAGAGAGAACTATCAACATCAGAGGCCCGAGACTGTTCAACACGCTTCCACTACACATAAGGGACATAACTGGCCGACCCCTCACAGTGTTCAAGAGAGAACTTGACAAACACCTCCAAAGGATACCTGATTAACCAGGCTGTGATTCATACGTCAGGCTGTGAGCAGTCGCGTCCAACAGCCTGGTTGACCTGTCCAGCAACGAGGAGGCCTGGTCGACGACCGGGCCGCGGGGTCGCTGAGCCCTGAAATCACCTTAAGGTAGGAGGGATCGTGTTGCCTGGACCGACGCCTCGCACATGACAACAGAGACGTGCGGATGTACTTGCTCTCGCCAACAAGTGACGTCATACTTGTGCACGGAGTAACTCAAAGAAGCACAAATATACTTGTGTTTGATATAATCGATAGATATACATCTTTCCTGGGCCTCGCAACACAGGAACATCAAGATTCCGCCCAACTGTCGAGCTCTGCATTAAGGTAAGTATCGCATCCAAGCAATTGTTGTATAGTTGAGTGGTGACTATTTACATAATCTTGTTTAACATTGCCCGGTTATGATGCAGGCGCTCTAACCAAAATGGGTTAGCTGAATTATGAATTCTTACCCCTTTACTTTTAATATACTAAGTGTGTGACTCACAGCGTACTGCTTATCCATTCTTTGACAGGTACAATACCAGAGGAAGACACTGATTGAGGTGTAGTATCATGAGGTTTTCTTAAGTTGTCGTTACAGTGTCCACCAGCCAGGTTCCTTATACGCGATTGATGGAATTCAGGTCTTCTTATCAGGTTATCACGACTTTTGAGCTAAGCATTTAACTATTCTCTCACAAATTTATAGATAACTAACATTTGTAGCCTTGTTACCCACCTCTGGGGGAAGAGATTATACAAGTAAAACCCCGCAAAGTTGTGGATTTGGTAACACCTGGCAGGAACTTATGTTATATCTACATTCCGCAGGAAATGACTTGAAAATACAGTCCATTTATTATTCTTTCATTATTAAATTTAATTAAGAGATAAATATATCAACAAACAATCAAACAAATTCCTGCAAGGAAATTCCCACACGAGTGTTCTTGGTTTGTCACCCGTTCTAATCGGCTGTAAACCGTGTTTCTTGTATGTCACCAGCTCTAGTGGTCTGTCACCAGTGTTCTTGGTGCGTCACCAGCTCTAGTGGTCTGTCACCAGTGTTCTTGGTGCGTCACCAGCTCTAGTGGTCTGTCACCAGTGTTCTTGGTGCGTCACCAGCTCTAGTGGTCTGTCACCAGTGTTCTTGGTGCGTCACCAGCCCTAGTGGTCTGTCACCAGTGTTCTTGGTGCGTCACCAGCTCTAGTGGTCTGTCACCAGTGTTCTTGGTGCGTCACCAGCTCTAGTGGTCTGTCACCAGTGTTCTTGGTGTGTCACCAGCTCTAGTGGTCTGTCACCAGTGTTCTTGGTGCGTCACCAGCTCTAGTGGTCTGTCACCAGTGTTCTTGGTGCATCACCAGCTCTAGTGGGCTGTCACCAGTGTTCTTGGTGCGTCACCAGCTCTAGTGGTCTGTCACCAGTGTTCTTGGTGTGTCACCAGCTCTAGTGGGCTGTCACCAGTGTTCTTGGAGTGTCACCATCTCTAGTAGACTCTCACCAGTGTTCTTGGTGTGTCACCAGCTCTAGTGGGCTGTCACCAGTGTTCTTGGTGCATCACCAGCTCTAGTGGTCTGTCACCAGTGTTCTTGGTGCATCATCAGCTCTAGTGGTCTGTCACCAGTGTTCTTGGTGCATCACCAGCTCTAGTGGGCTGTCACCAGTGTTCTTGGAGTGTCACCATCTCTAGTAGACTCTCACCAGTGTTCTTGGTGTGTCACCAGCTCTAGTGGGCTGTCACCAGTGTTCTTGGAGTGTCACCATCTCTAGTAGACTCTCACCAGTGTTCTTGGTGTGTCACCAGCTCTAGTGGGCTGTCACCAGTGTTCTTGGAGTGTCACCATCTCTAGTAGACTCTCACCAGTGTTCTTGGTGTGTCACCAGCTCTAGTGGGCTGTCACGAGTGTTCTTGGTGTGTCACCAGCTCTAGTGGGCTGTCACCAGAGTTCTTGGTGTGTCACTAGCTCTAGTGGGCTGTCACCAGTGTTCTTGGTGCGTCACCAGCTCTAGTGGGCTGTCACCAGAGTTCTTGGTGTGTCACCAGCTCTAGTGGGCTGTCACCAGAGTTCTTGGTGTGTCACCAGCTCTAGTGGGCTGTCACGAGTGTTCTTGGTGCGTCACCATCTCTAGGGGGCTGTCACCAGTTTATTACGTGTACCTACTTGTCTTCTTTGTGACATCCAAACTTTAACATCCCGTTACTGTTCTACGGCAACCAGCTGGTTATTAATAGCAAGGGGGAGCTAGGCTTCTGGGAACCCATTACAATAAAACAGCATCAGGAGCGGTTGATTGATCATTATGTTCAGCATCAGAAACGTTCGGCGGAACATTATGTTCAGCATCAGAAACGTTCGGCGGAACATTATGTTCAGCATCAGGAGCGGTCGGCGGAACATTATGTTCAGCATCAGGAGCGGTCGGCGGAACATTATGTTCAGCATCAGGAGCGGTCGGCGGAACATTATGTTCAGCATCAGGAGCGGTCGGCGGAACATTATGTTCAGCATCAGGGGCGGTCGGTGGAACATTATGTTCAGCATCAGGAGCGGTCGGTGGAGCATTATGTTCAGCATCAGGAGCGGTCGGCGGAACATTATGTTCAGCATCAGGAGCGGTCGGTGGAGCATTATGTTCAGCATCAGGAACAGTCGGTGGAGCATTATGTTCAGCATCAGGAGCGGTCGGCGGAACATTATGTTCAGCATCTGGAGCGGTCGGCGGAACATTATGTTCAGCATCAGGAGCGGTCGGCGGAACATTATGTTCAGCATCAGGAGCGGTCAGTGGAGCATTATGTTCAGCATCAGGAGCGGTCGGCGGAACATTATGTTCAGCATCAGGAGCGGTCGGCGGAACATTATGTTCAGCATCAGGAGCGGTCGGTGGAGCATTATGTTCAGCATCAGGAGCGGTCGGCGGAACATTATGTTCAGCATCAGGAGTGGTCGGCAGAACATTATGTTCAGCATCAGGAGCGGTCGGTGGAGCATTATGTTCAGCATCAGGAGCGGTCGGCGGAACATTATGTTCAGCATCAGGAGTGGTCGGCGGAACATTATGTTCAGCATCAGGAGCGGTCGGCGGAACATTATGTTCAGCATCAGGAGCGGTCGGTGGAGCATTATGTTCAGCATCAGGAGCGGTCGGCGGAACATTATGTTCAGCATCAGGAGTGGTCGGCGGAACATTATGTTCAGCATCAGGAGCGGTCGGCGGAACATTATGTTCAGCATCAGGAGCGGTCGGCGGAACATTATGTTCAGCATCAGGAGCGGTCGGTGGAGCATTATGTTCAGCATCAGGAGCGGTCGGCGGAACATTATGTTCAGCATCAGGAGTGGTCAGCGGAACATTATGTTCAGCATCAGGAGCGGTCGGTGGAGCATTATGTTCAGCATCAGGAGCGGTCGGCGGAACATTATGTTCAGCATCAGGAGCGATCGGTGGAGCATTATGTCCAGCATCCAGTTAGGTTAGGTTATGATTAGTTAGGTTAGGTAAGTTAGGATAGGTTATGTTAGATTAGGTAAGTTAAATTAGGATGGGTAAGTTAAGTTAGTATAAGTTAAGATAGTTTAGGTTAGGTCATGTCAGTTTGGGTTAGCTATTTTAGGTAGGGTTATGCAGTGATGTTCAGAGAACAGTTTTAGGGTAAAGTGACTAAGAAACTATATTTTAACAGAATTATTATAACAAAACTGAAAGATTGATATGAAAAGTTGAACTAGTTACTGGACGGAAGAAAACAATTGTAGATTTGAGAGTGTTATTTAATGCCTGAAGATTTCTTAGAGAACAACATTGATGTTTTAGAGAACAACTTTGATGAACGAAGGAGAGTTGGAAAACAACTTTGATAAACGAAGGTAAGTTACAGATTAACTTTGATGACTCTGAGAATAAATTTGATGTCTCTGAGAATAACTTTGATGTCTAAGAGAGCAGCATTGATGAACGAAGATGTCTTAGAAGGCTAATTTGATGAACGAAGGTGACGTAGAGAATAACTTTGATGACTGAGATTAACTTTTGATGGCTTAGAGAATAACTTTTGGTGTCTTAGAATAACTTTTGGTGACCACTGAGAATAACTTTTGAGGACACGTGTTATGATCCCAGGCAGCCGAAAAACGAGTCTCCCCTTTGAGAATTATTCTATCAAGCCTGACCTGATTAGAAGGTCTAGGAAATATAGAGGTGAAGACACAGATGTAAAATAGTTGGTCGGATTTGATGAACAATTTGAGATTATGGGCAGTAAATAAGAAAATAGATAAATGACTGGTTAGGAGATGTGGACAATTTGTTGGAGGCGTGAGGCTCGCTTCTGGAGGGCTTGAGCTCACTTGAGTGCCAAACATTGCAGGGGGAAGCTGTGCTCCGTTTGAGCTCCCGTCAGAAAGGAACCCCTAGTGATATATCTCCAAGAGAAGAGAAGTGTGCAGACGTGCCAGCTGTGGAATTGAGCTGGATCGAGTTGTGGTCTTAAGTCCTGGATGGCGAGGAGAGTATTAAGCCGCCCAGACACATTTTCGTGGGCTGTGGGAGCGCCCTGATCAGACGCCGTCAGAGGGAGAGTGCCCTCGACTAGGCAATCTGTGGTAAGCACGATTTAAGCCCGTTCATAGTGATTGCTTGTAGTTGGTCGTGTGCCCAGCGACCGTAGCAATGTTTATTGATAAGTTAGACATGTTTTGATAAGACAGAAGGCCTAAAATAGGAGAGTGGAGAGGGAGGAACACGGAGCGACGTCCGTCTCTTCTGAGCACTGGCAGGTGACTGGCACCGGAGGACCCTCCCAGAGTTGAGGGGCCGCCCGCCGGGCAAGGCGGAGCACGGACCAGCCCAACGGGGGAGTCCACTCTCACTGCATGTAGAGAGTAGATAGATGTTGGATGCAAACACATTGTGTGGATTATTTCGTCTATGTGTTTATAAGGAAATATTTTTATTGGAGTGCCAATGGGTTGCAGGTTTGTCTTTGGGAAGAAGTTGCTGAGAACTTCGAAGCCAACACAGAGGGAGCAGTTGATGAAACTCCAAGGTAGTGGAGGAGAGGAACTCGAGCTGTGAGGAGAAGCAGTGTAGAGGAGTGTCACGTGCTTCTGTAGAGGTGGTGAAGCACCATAGTTGTTCAAGGAAACTTCGTGGTAGCAGCCTGAAGGAGCTGCAGAGGATCCTAGTAGTTAAACCGGAAGAACCTGAAGATATCAGGGTAGTGAACTTCCAGATGTGGAAGGGAGGTTTTAAATGATTACTTGTAGGGAGGTGATAGAGTGTTTGGTTGTCATTAGCGTGCAAGACGCAGTGAAAGGTGAGTGACTTTGCCATTCTTGTGCCGAGGTTAGTGTTTATACTGAAGTATAGAGTTACAGTCGTAGGCTGGATTACCTACAGTTGTATGTGTTTTAGGACTGATAGGGTGATCGATTGATCATTGTTGTGTATCAAGAAACATTTATACTGATATATATGTTATTGCATGCATTCGCTGATTTTCCTTGTACATGTTTACAGATATATATTCTCTTGCTGATAGTGCAACATTGTATTATAAGACTTGATCTACTTGAGGAGGTAGATAGTATCAGGTGGTGAATCAGAAGATAGGATACCACTTGATAAGCTGATGATAGAGTTCTAACGGTGTAACCTGACTGAAATAGTATAGAGTGTAGGATTCATTATTATTATTATTGTATGTGTGTATGTATTGTGTATGTGCTCTGTCCAGTAAAAGTATTCAAATTTGCTCCTGTTTGCCCTTGTCCTAGTGAGGCTTCTCAGAGGTAGTAAAGAAGGAGAGAGAGAAAAAGAACCAAGAACCACTGCTGTGGACAGGGTAGAAGGTAATACTAATAAGTCAAAGGGGATTGAGGAGATCATATCTCATAAGGAGAGAGTGGGGAGTCGCAGCGGCTCGAGTGGGTGTGTGCACGTGACAAGGAGGCTAAGTGTTGGGGCCAAATCCCTAAATGTGTGATATTGAGCCCCTCTCCAAGAGCCAGAAGCGCCCAGTGTGATCTCCTGGTAAAGTATAAGCACTCTATCGAGTTGTGGGTGGGGTTGTCTAGAAAGGAGGATCAACAACACGACAACACCACCAACCCACACTATAATACACGAGAAGTATTTTTTACGTGTCTGAATGTGTCATTAATGTCTTTGATTGTGACATTGATATCTCGAAGTGTGTCTTTGATTGTTTCCTTGATGTCTCGAAGAGTAACTTTGGTGTCTCTGAGTGTGTCTTTAGTGTCGTTTCACTCTGTTATTGATGCCTCAGAGAGTGTCCTTGATGTCTTGAAGAGTGTCCTTTATGTTTTGAAGAGTGTCTTTGACTATTTCTTACTTAACGACACATAATTTTAGTATTGAAAGTGCTGAAAGAAGTTATATATGACTATTTTTAGCGAAGTGAAAGGTTACTTTGTTAAGTACAGTGTTGGAAAGAGTCTACACTTGACTATTTTCAGTTGGGAGAAGTGTTATTTTAGTTAAGAAACTATGAACATGACTATTTTATAGTTGATTGGCGAATAAGTTTTGTTACAAAACGACAAGAAAAGATGATGAACGTGGCTATTTTTCTGCTGATTGGCAAATAAGTTTAGTTAGGAAATAATGAAAGTTTTTTTTTTTTTTTGTTTGCTGATTCACGATGGATAAAGTTAGTTATGAACAGTGTTGGAAAGTTTTCTTTGACTATTTAGCTAAGAGAAAAAGGTTATTTTAGTTAAGAACAGTGTTGAACGAGGCTAATCCTTCCTTTTTTTTAGTTGATCGACGAACATTTTAGTTAAAAATGAAGAACATGATTATTTTTTAGTTGATTGACAAATTATTTTAGTTAAGGAACGTTAAGAAAATAATGTTTTGGCACATTTAATTGTAATGAATATGTAAGAGAATGCGATGAGCACAGTGAACTTGTGGGGAATAAGAACTGAACATGCTGTGAACATTTTGAAGAACATGGAGAATATGATAAAGAACATAGTGAACATGGACGAGAATGTAAAGAACGCTTAACTTATGGGGAATATGTCCAGAACACATAGAACATGTACGAGAATGCATTGAACACGGTGAACATATGGGGGGAACATGACAAAGAACACAGAAAACATGTAATAGAAAGTGATGAATACAGTGAACACGAGGGGAATATGAACGTTCGGGGAACATGACAAAGAATATATAGAGCATGGATGAGAATTAACACTGAACGTATGAAGAACATGCTAAGAACCTTGAGAACATGAATATTGAGTATAAAAGTTTTACAGAGAACATGTGATGAACATTAAAACATGACATAGAACACAGAAAAAAATGGAGAATATGAAAAAGAACATAAAGAACATGGAGTGAACATTAATAATGAATATACAAGCTGTATTTCTTTAAATTCTGGGGAGGGAGGGAGGGAAGTTTGGGTGAAGTTGGGGAATGGGCGAGATGAAGGGGGAGTAAGGGGATGTAAGTGTGGGGAAGATAAGGGGGGGGGGGGTTGGGAGATAAGAACTAAAGGATGTTGGGGAAAATAAAGGGGTAAGGGGCGGGGGAGGTAAGGGATGAGAAGGTAAGGGAGGGACGAAAGGTAACGTGTGATTTGATCGTGTGATTATTGCTTAGTTGAATAAACAAAGGGTAAGGAAGGTAGGGTGCGATCTGACCGTGTGATATTTATTACTGTGTGAATGACATAGCTGAGTAAAAAAAAAGTATTAAAGGATGGGATGTTTACTTTCATAGACTGGAGAGCGTCTTGATCTGAAATAATTAAGTTTGATAAACTAAGGTGAAAGACAGGAGTTGCAGCTCGGTAATTTGCTTTTGATTTATTTCACAGGAGTCTGAAATGTAGTTGGGGTTTTAAATCTCAGGGGAGTTGGACTGATAGTGGTGAATTTACATGAGCGAACTAAGGCAGGGGCAAAGCTGAAACTTAGTAACTGCTTTGGCCTTATTTACTACCTCTGAAATAGCTACGTTTTAAGTTTTAAGGGATTTGGTTAGATACTAAGGAAGATACGTGAGAGAACTAAGGTGGGGTGCAAGAATTGGAGCTCAGTAACGTAATTGTCGTATTGTACTGTGTATGAAGTAGCTACTTTTTAAATTTTAAGGGATTTCGTTAGATACTAAAGAAGATACGAGAGAAAACTTAGGTAGCGAACAGAAACTGGAGCTCGTTAATTGTTTGGATCAATTTTACTATGTCTGAAATACAGTGGTGTTAAATTTCAGAGAAATTGATTGGGTAATAACGAAGATACGAAAGTGAACTAAGGCAGGGGACAAGAGCTTAAGTTCAGTATCAATAATATCTTTACTTGTTCAGTTAGAAGTATGTTTGTTTTAAATTTCGGGAAAATTGAACGGGTATTGACAGAGTTGAAACAGTAAAGTATGGCAGGGAACAGGAGCTGGAGCTTAGTAACTATATTATTGTACTGAAAGATGAAAATTTACTACGTCCGAAATACAGCGGTTTAAAATTTTAGTGGGTTTGGACAGTTAGTAATGAATCGACGACAGGGGACTAAAGCGGGGACCTAAGCAAGAGTTCGATAATTGTTTGGATTTATTGAACTACGTCTGAAATTGGACTAAAATTGGGCTGTTAGTAGCGAAAATATACTTCAAAATGCGGTCTCTAACAAATTTGGTCTTAAAATGGTCTCTGTCAATTTTTTTTGGTCTCAAGTGCACTCTGATAATATTCGAATTTCCTCCATAAGAACTCTTTAAGAATGCGGGTGTAAGTAAAACTCTGAATTATTTAGATCTTTAGCTGACTAATTTTGGTCACAAAATGGACTCTTTCAAATTTCGGTCTTCAAACAGACTCTGCCTAATTTTCGGTCATGAACTAGATTTTGACTAATTTTGGTCTTCTATTGGACTCTGATGAATTTTGGGCTCAAACTGGACTCTGTAAAAATTTGGTCTTCACGGACTGTTAAATTTCGGTCTTACAGCTGAACTGTCCTATTTCGGTCTGCAACTGGACTCTGGCGAATTTTGGTCTACAAATGGTTTCTGTCATATTTTTGGTCTTAAATGAACTCTGAAGAATATCGGTCTTCAAATGGTCTCTGAATAATTTTCGGCCTTTTACAGGTGAAACAGCTGTAAATGGATATAAAACTATAAGTCACGGCTAAAATGTATATTTGCCTTAACAAAACTTCCATAAGCATATTTTTTAAAAAATGGTCTTGTTCAATAATTTCGGGCAATAATCTTCTATGATTATATGAACTCTGAAATATTTTCCTAAAAACTGAACTCTGAAAAAGTTTGAATTTCACCTATAAGAAACCTTTAAGAACGTAAGAGTGATTTTCGGTCTTGAATTTCCCCCATAAAATTTTTTTTACTCCAAATGACTAATTTTGAAAACAAACAAATATTTACCGTAGAGTTTATTCTCAGTAAGAAGGGAGTGGACTTTACCCCCCTGAATTTTTGTATAAGATTTTCTTATCAAATTTCTATGAACTCTGAAATTATTCTCCTCATAAGAATTCTTTAACTCCAAATTGGAAACTGGGATATTGATCAGGAAACCCGACAGTCTATGAGTGACTGGAAAATTTTTATAGAAACCCAACAGTATATGAGTGACTTGGAAAATGTATAAGGAAGCCGGACAGTCTACAAGTGAATGACCAAATTTACTTGGACCTAGATTCAAGAAGCTCCATGTATTTCTTCATAAGAAGGTGTGGTATGAACGGTTCCAAAGTATACCCTAAGAAGATGATTACGTGCGATTCAGGTAGGTGTTCTTACAAAGATATTTGGGTTTTCTATCTGGTTCACCTGCATGCCAACAGAGGTCACTATTGTGTTTCATTTGGCCAATCAGAGAGCAGGCAACATTCTTCATCTTGAAGATTTTGCCATTCACGACGCTGACTTATCGGAGCTCACCTGCCCCCTATTTACGTCGAATTTTCATATAAAATTAGTATATTTCAAAGTAAAACTATGTTTTTTCAACTTCTACAGCCAGTACCGACATTGTAGTAAACAAATATGTTACATTTTTTGTTTACCCACGTAATTCTAAGAGATACTGTGTGTAGCTGTCCTTGTTGCTCGGAAGATGCGCTGATACTTATTGTATATATTTACCTGAATTTACCCAAAGGCCACCAACTACCTAGTGGCCTTAACGAGGACAGAAAGCCGGCGGCTTGTTAAAGGGCCCGCCAATTGTCTTAATGATATTTATTACCTGGATTTTGCATTTACGGCTTCAGCGGGTAGGCGGTTCCATGGGTTTATAACCATCTTGGTGGAAAAAAATATCTGTTTTCTGTCCTACTTGAGAAGACATACTCTCCAACACTATATCTGTGATTGCCCTGTTATCAGTGACTTCACACCAAATGGTATGAGGTACTTTGAGCTCTGTAATTATTCATACTTTCAGGAATATTGAAAGATATTCTTGTGCTGCACCCAGATATTGTCAGCAGGGGCTAATAGGGGGGCCTTACATATTTGGTTCTCTCCTAATTCCATGTATGACTGGCCGTCCTGTAAGATTGGGATGTTGGATGAGCTTGTAGCTGGTTTTTTATCTACACCAAGTGGTCCTTCATACAGAATAGGGAAGCAGCACATTGCTGTGTATACCTAAGCATGTTAAAAAAATACTTTGTTTGAGAGGAGTCTTGTAGAAAATGGTAAGAGTAATTATAATATAATGTTTCCATGATTCAGTGCTTACCTCTTGTGAAAATCGTGAAGTTGTTGTTTAGTCAGAGTTTATTTGTTTTTTGTATTGAGGCTGGCATTTTCTCCCTTGATTCCATGTATGCCTAACCATCCTGTGAGATAGGAGTATTAGATGAACTTATAGCTAGTTTATTGTCTACACTGTGTAATCTTCCAAATAGAATAGGGTAGCAGCACATTGCTGTGTATACCTAAGCTTCTTAATAAAAAATCAGTAATAAAGATTTTAAATTATAGTTTGTATTATTACAAGTATTATCCTTATTAAAACATGTTAACTTTGGATCATTAAGATCTCATGTTAATATGTAATAGTCATAATTCTTTTGAATCATTCATTAAATTGTGCATTATGTGTCAATTTTTCACTTCTTTGGATATATTGTACAATACAAAAAGATAGAATAAAAATAAACCAGTAATATTTATTTAATTATATTTTTTATTTAAATAACTGCCTCAATATTTTTTACAGCTGACTGGATTTGTTTCACCATACAGGTGTATTATATGTTAAAATAAAAATTAGTTCATTGTTACACAAAATGGCGCTACATAGCCTTCCCATCTTGGTGCTTTCTTTTGATAATTACTTACTGATTGTTACACACAGCCAACCTGTGTAACAGGAAGAGGTCTTGGGCACAAATTTGTTCCATGTTAAATGTAGAGGAATCACCTGAGGATTCCTCAAGTAAAATAAGCTGCCTCAGCTTATAAGGTAAATAAAATAAAATAAGCTGCCTCAGCTTATAAGGTAAATAAAATAAGCTGCCTCAGCTTATAAGGTAAATAAAATAAAATAAGCTGCCTCAGCTTATAAGGTAAATAAAATAAAATAAGCTGCCTCAGCTTATAAGGTAAATAAAATAAAATAAGCTGCCTTGGCTTATAAGGTAAATAAAATAAGCTGTCTCAGCTTATAAGGTAAATAAAATAAAATAAGTTGCCTCAGCTTATAAGGTAAATAAAATAAGCTGCCTCAGCTTATAAGGTAAATAAAATAAAATAAGCTGCCTCAGCTTATAAGGTAAATAAAATAAGTTGCCTCAGCTTATAAGGTAAATAAAATAAGCTGCCTCAGCTTATAAGGTAAATAAAATAAAATAAGCTGCCTCAGCTTATAAGGTAAATAAAATAAGTTGCCTCAGCTTATAAGGTAAATAAAATAAGCTGCCTCAGCTTATAAGGTAAATAAAATAAAATAAGCTGCCTCAGCTTATAAGGTAAATAAAATAAGTTGTCTCAGCTTATAAGGTAAATAAAATAAGCTGCCTCAGCTTATAAGGTAAATAAAATAAAATAAGCTGCCTCAGCTTATAAGGTAAATAAAATAAGCTGCCTCAGCTTATAAGGTAAATAAAATAAGCTGCCTCAGCTTATAAGGTAAATAAAATAAAATGAGCATTCCTCAAATAAGTAGCTGCCTCAGCTTATAAGGTAAATAAAATAAAATGAGCATTCCTCAAATAAGTAGCTGCCTCACTTCACTGTCTTACTGCTATATAGCTTTCCCAGCTTGGTGCCTTCTTTTGATAATTATTTCTTACACACACACCCAAATTGTGCAACAGGAAGAGGTCTTGGACCCCTACTTCCCCCTCTCTTTTTTAATAGTACATATAGTCATAATTATAGGTTTAGGTATTTAATGAGAAAAGTTTTTTGAAGTTTTTACCCAAACCTAACATCATATGTGCAGCATATTTTTATTTTATGTCTCACCCAGATTTAATTTCAAAATAAAACCAAACAAAATAAGTTAAAATTGGGTATGTATAGCTAAGATACACCCTTATCTATACTTATTGCTAGGTGAACAGGGGCATTTGGTTGCAATAAATGCACCCATCAGCCCAGGTTCATCACCTCTCAAATTTCATGTACACCAGTATTTATTTACCTAATAACTACTGGTATAATATCTTGCTATTATAAAACTAATTCTAATATCATAAAAGATATATTCACTATAAGTTTCAAGCAGTGAATGCATATATATAGTAAACGCGAAGGACTACTCCTTGATGAAACTCTCCAGTTAGTGTTTGTTTATAATACGATCGATCCTCCGTGTTGTGTAGTAGAGAAAAATTGAGTTATATCCACTTTACGTAAAGCTATGAGTGGTCGACAGAAACCTTAGCTTGACACAGCATACTTACGAAAAATTTTCTTCTTAGTGTGCCTACCTGAATAACGACGTAGCTGCTACGAAGGCGCTAAGAAGAAAAACATTCGTAAGCTGCTTCGTGAATCTAGCCCTTAGAACCCCTGACACTCTATGAGTGAATGACCAAAAAAACTAAATTCACTCATTGACTGTCATCCCTACTAATACCAGAGATGGTTCACCTTAACAGTGACCAGAGACATGACTCATCTTAACAGTGACCAGAGACATGACTCACCTTAACAGTGACCAGAGACATGGTTCACCTTAACAGGGACCAGAGACATGGCTCACCTTAACAGTGACCAGAGACACGGTTCACCTTAACAGTGACCAGAGACACGGTTCACCTTAACAGTGACCAGAGACACGGTTCACCTTAACAGTGATCAGAGACATGACTCACCTTAACAGTGACCAGAGACATGGTTCACCTTAACAGTGACCAGAGACATGGTTCACCTTAACAGTGACCAGAGACACGGTTCACCTTAACAGTGACCAGAGACACGGTTCACCTTAACAGTGATCAGAGACATGACTCACCTTAACAGTGACCAGAGACATGGTTCACCTTAACAGGGACCAGTGTTGTAATCCACAAGTTAGTAGGAATTATTAGCTAGAGGATCATTACTACAACACTTAACGAATGATGATTGGAAGTACATGTTAAGTAGACAGACTATGGATCACATATCTAAGAAAGGTCAATGGATTAAGACCGAAGCTGTTTAGCCAAATTAATAATTCCTGGAAAGAGGAATTATTCTTCGTCAGGCTTCTAGGAACAAGATTACCGATTCTAGGGATAAGGTTAATCGGATTATACCTTCCTTGAGAGGCGGGGTGAAATGGTTGAGGTAGATGGCTGACTGGAGTCAGTCTGATTGTGGGAGTTGAACTGAGAAGCCCTCTGGATTCCCGTTTTCGGCAGCAGCGAAGTGTAGCAGACAGCTATGCGAGAACCTGATGTGATCTTAATGACCAAGTTAAGTCTGCAGTATGTGAGTATTGAATGAAAGACTAACCGGGTGTGGAGCGTTGTAGTAATCATTCCGTATTAGGGACGTAGGTGGAAGTTACGAGTGTGGGTGGTGATCGTGGAGGTCAAGTGGTCTATGGGTATTGGCAGTGGATTGACCTAATAGAGTATGTTAGTATGTTATTATTTGTCAGAGTCTATTCTTATAATTAAATGACAAAACCTGACGGCCTTTAAATACCTTCCATATGTTCATTCATTGTGTTCCAGTACAAACCTAGTGGTACGCCTCAAGGGTCTGGTGTGTGTAGGAGTATAGGTGGTAGTAACGGTTGCTGAGGCAAGGTGTTATGTGTTGTGTAATCGCTGTGTTCGGAATGAACCGGGGTTCAGCGTCACGACAACCAGAGATATGGTTCACCTTAACAGTGACCAGAGACATGGTTCACCTTAACACCAGAGACATGTTGGAAATTTCCAACACTAATAAACTACTATTGTATTATAATAAATCATTATCATATACTAACTACAGTAGTTACTAATTTTACTGACGGTTGTGTCAACATAAATTAACCATTGCATCTGCGTATTAATGTTAGAATTCTCATGAAATCGAGTAGCAACATTGCGTCAGATAATGTCCAGTTAGACACGTTTATTACCAATGTGTTAGAGAATTGAATGTGGTTCTCTAAAAATCATCAGTATTCCGTGTAATAATTACTTACGGATAATATAACTCGCAATAATCTAAAACCGAGAGTTTTTAACTAAATTTGTTATCAAGCAGTAGTTTTATCTGTTACGTGCGAATGCCATGGAGAAAATGAAGTCTTCTCCGTTTCTCGTTTAACACCATAAAACGAGAATATGATAATATTCAAGTCCCTATAATTGCAACCCAGTTCTCATTAACGTATTACATTCATAATTGCGCGGAAAAGAATTATTCGTGATTAATAATTTCTGTGGTGAATGCGAGAGACGGGTTGAGGGAGGCGGCGACGCCATTGCGAGAGGAGGGATCCCTGGCGTGAAGAGTGGCGAGACACTTGGTAGTGACTGGGGAATTTATCGGTAAGAATTACGCTGATACTCGGTCAACAGTTGATAATTACTCATCTACATGTTCTATAGTGCCCAGCCAGTTAATAACGCATCAACAATTGAAGCCATGACCCGTAATTACACGTACACAGCAGTGAACGTCAGGGACTGGCTGACGCGATACCGGCAGACCTCAGTATTCAATACGCTCACGATAAGTATATGTTTCTCGTTTGATGCATCATCCTAGATTATATATTTGTGAGTAGTCTGTCGTTATATAGCGAGGAGACCCAATATACAACGTTAGTACAAGTTCGGCAATTTCCTCCGTTTTCATGAATATTGAAATTAAAACGTAGCCTATTCAAATGCTACTTAATTTTCTCTGATTTCAGCGTGTATGCGAGGAGTCATCAAGTTGTTTCTCTTCATTCGTGTTATTCACCTCTAGTTCCTTCTCTGGAGATCCTGTGAACACGAGGACGAATGACGAAACGATGTTATAGAAATCGTCTTAAAGCTAAGACCCTTTTCGTACAAATTTATTTTACATGATTTGATTCTTACATAATTCTTGTAGAATCTTTACCTTGAATAGATTATTACCAGAAATGACGATTGGTAATTAATGTGTTTGCTCTGACTGTTGCTCAGTAATTTATAATCTTTAATATTCACAATTTGAGTTCTCATATTTGAATCTATAGTAGTTTAGATTTTTAATATCATTTACTAAGCAATGAACTGGTGGCGAACCACACTAGCTCCTAGATGTATATGAATTTATAGAAATACCCCCCCAATGTAGGTCTCTGAGGTTCTGACTTTAATTAATTAATAATACAGTCCATTCATTATTTCAAGTGATTATCCTTTTAATAATTATCCATAGACACTGGTTCTCTAGTGTTATTCTAATGATCACTTTTATTAGTTTTCCCTCTTTTCTCAAAAGTGGGTTGTCCTTCGATTTATTAAATCAAATAAGTAAATAATTTAATATATGAGTCAAGCCCCAGATATCCCACAAGACATGATTCACCTTAACAGTGACCAGAGACATGGTTCACCTTAACAGTGACCAGAGACATGGTTCACCTTAACAGGGACCAGAGACATGGTTCACCTTAACAGGGACCAGAGACATGGTTCACCTTAATAGTGACCAGAGACATGACTCACCATAACAGTGACCAGAGACACGGTTCACCTTAACAGTGACCAGAGACATGGTTCACCTTAACAGTGACCAGAGACATGGCTCACCTTAACAGTGACCAGAGACATGGTTCACCTTAATAGTGACCAGAGACATGACTCACCTTAACAGTGACCAGAGACACGGTTCACCTTAACAGTGACCAGAGACATGGTTCACCTTAACAGTGACCAGAGACACGGTTCACCTTAACAGTGACCAGAGACATGGTTCACCTTAACAGTGACCAGAGACACGGTTCACCTTAACAGTGACCAGAGACATGGTTCACCTTAATAGTGACCAGAGACATGACTCACCATAACAGTGACCAGAGACACGGTTCACCTTAACAGTGACCAGAGACATGGTTCACCTTAACAGTGACCAGAGGCATGGTTCACCTTAACAGTGACCAGAGACATGGTTCACCTTAACAGTGACCAGAGGCATGGTTCACCTTAACAGTGACCAGAGACATGGTTCACCTTAACAGTGACCAGAGGCATGGTTCACCTTAACAGTGACCAGAGACATGGTTCACCTTAACAGTGACCAGAGACACGGTTCACCTAACAGTGACCAGAGACATGACTCACCTTAACAGTGACCAGAGACACGGTTCACCTTAACAGTGAACAGAGACACGGTTCAGCTTAACAGTGAACAGACACGGTTCACCTTAACAGTGACCGGAGACATGCCTCACCTTAACAGTGACCAGAGACATGGTTCTTCTTAACAGTGACCAGAGACATGGTTCACCTTAACAGTGACCAGAGACATGGTTCACCTTAACAGTGACCAGAGACATGGTTCACCTAACAGTGACCAGAGACATGACTCACCTTAACAGTAACCAGAGACATGACACACCTTAACAGTGACCAGAGACATGGTTCACCTAACAGTGACCAGAGACATGGTTCACCTTCACAGTAACCAGAGACATGACACACCTTAACAGTGACCAGAGACATGGTTCACCTTAACAGTGACCAGAGACATGGTTCACCTTAACAGTGACCAGAGACATGGTTCACCTTAACAGTGACCAGAGACATGGCTCATTTTCACAGTAACCAGGGACATTCCTCACCTTCACAGTGACATGAGACATGACTCACCTTAACAGTGACCAGAGACATGACTCACCTTAACAGTGACCAGAGACATGGTGTTACGGCCCTACTGGGACGCAACCGGGTTCTTCTCTGATGGTAGTAGAGCTTGGGAATTCGGCCCCAAGTTAGTAGAGGCTTTCAAGGGGTGTGTTCCGTAACGCAAGTTAAACTAAAGGGGGAGGGATACAAATATTCCAATTTATATATATATATATATATATATATTCCACCACCATATATAAATAAATAACAGTCACACGCGGGGGTTATAACTACACAATTATGTACAGGTTCGTCTTCCTCCGAAGACACTGGATGCTCGACGGTGCTCACTCTGGGTAGCCCTGGTTCCTTCTTCCGTGGCCCACGATGAATCCACTATGATTCTATGACGAATCTACCCTGGCCACAGGCCAGCCAAATCACAGTCCCACTGGGTGCTTCGTCGTGGAGGCCTTCAACCACAATCCAGCCTGTAGATGGCAGGTACCGATCAGCTCCGCTGTGTAGGCCACTCCACGACCGATGCTAGGGTTGCGAGCCCTAGGCAGGAGCCTCGTGTGATCCCGCTGATCACTCTCCTCACTAAGCACCACAGTGGCTAGTCTCTTCCTCCAGCCAGCCCCGGATAAGGCGATTCCAAACACTGCCACTCCTCAGGCAGGCTATTACTCTCAACAGAGCTCGTCCAGGGGTGGCTCACAGCTTCTTCAAAGCAGACTGGTGAAGAGACCTTGGCTGCCTTGGGTAGACTGATCCTTCGTCCAACACAGCAGTCCCAGGTCGACTCTGCAATCAGACACGTCATTAATACTGGGACGCTCTAGGGAACCTCACTTACAGGCTTAGACACAAACGTCCACCTCTATGCTCCATAGATGGCGTTCACTGTCTAAGCGCCACTTCACCAGAGGTCAGCAGCGGCTACGTCATGAGCTGATTAAGACGGGAATCCAGCACGTATTGCCGGCGTCTCTCGTCATCACTAGATGGCGTCGTCCATTTGGAGGGGGTTTCGAGAGCGGACTCACAGATGGAGTTGTCATCACTGCTCCGTGCTCCGACGCTAGACTCGGGTCCATAACACCTCCCCACCAAAAGAATTTGGTTTGGGTTTCTATAAAAGGGAAAACAAACCAAATTAGTACATGGGTACAACTCCAAACGGACTCATATAAACAATGAACTGGAGTGGCGAGGATGTCTTGTCTGCAAAACTGCCCTACTAGGAGATTCTGGCACAAGGAAAACTTTAAGATGGTAGGCAATGACCTGCCTGATGTGACTTCCCACACCATCACTGAGATGGCAAGCAGGGGCTTAATCTCACGTGTCTTTAGTAAGGATCGGCACAGGCGCAATGTGGGGCGAATCGACACCTCCCTGTGTCGTGGCACCGTTGGTGGCTGGTCGCAGACGGCATTTCTTACACCGGTCCGGTCGTCCTTCAGGGAGACGGGAACCTGGAATACAGGTGTCTGATAATTTAGAGTGACAGCGTTAGTTGTTAATTCGGTACTTACAGCATAACTGTTCAACAGAGCTGCTTGTACATTGAAGATGGTGTCTGCTCTGCCACCGTCATGTCGACCAACGTTCCGTATAATGCTGAATCCAGGCTCAGCAATCACACAGGGGGTGTCAACCTGTCGGAAACAGTCACTCATAATATCATTTCTCATACCTCCTGTATCCACCATCACCTTCCAGGTCCCTTCTTCAACTGCAATACTCACAGTGCAAGTCTCTAATCCCTGGGGTCTCTTCATGATGTTCATAGGAGCCATCATCTGTCGGGTCGTCCACTGGTCCTTACTTAGAACACACACGAGAACAAAACAAAATACTGCTAAGAAACATTTGGCTAACTTAGGAATAAGTTTCATGAGACTGTAATGTTCATAGCCGGCTATATCCATTAGCCTGGTTTGGACCGAAGAGGGCACTAGAACCTCCGCACATACCTCACATACCTCTGACGTATGGAAAATCTCTGGCCAGTTCAGTGAACGTTGTACCTTGCCATACTGCAAGTACTGATGTGCCTTCACTCCAGACTCTTGGGTATCCGTGGGTGCTTGTACCCGAGGCCTCTCCCCTTGCTCAGTCGCTCTTGTCACCATAACCCCATGTTTCTTGTCGGGAGAAGAATTGGCAGAATCTGTTAGAATGCTGTCGATCTGTTGGGTAGAGGAAGGATTAAACAAGTTAAGTTGTTGTACGTCTGCCTGTACCTGGATATTATTGTCTCTTGTTGTCACCTCAGACCTTATGCATGCTCCGGCTGGCTCGTCCACAACCTTGAGATTATCGTAATCCCAACCTGTCACCAAGTCGTTGGCTAGAACTACGTCTATCCCAACTATAGGCAGGGTATCAACTACTGCCAACGCGCATGTGCCGCTGAAGTAAGGCGAGTCTAGATGTACCGGCACTAAGGGGACAACGTACCGCATCATAGGAAACCCAACCAGGACAACCTTTTGTCTCCCGTCTACACTCACTTCCTCGGGTAGCAAGTCTCTCACGATCAGGGACTGGGCTGCTCCACTATCTCTGAGCACTACAACTGATTTACCAGTATGACCACTCGTTACATACCCGCCTGAAGTGTGAGGGGCAAACAATCTTGGTCCTTCCTGACTAGTCATCAGAGACTGGATTCCTACTGATGGTGTCACACAGCCCATCAGCATCACCTCCCTACGTGGACCGCTACCTCTTCTGCCTCGGCACATAGCAGCGACGTGTCCTTTCTGCCCACAAGTCCAACACACTACATTCCTCCTTGGACTATAGTGTTTCGGACTGCTAGGACTAGTCCTTCGAGGGCTACTTGGGGGCGTCTTCATAGCACTTTGTGGGACGGGTCTCTCTTCGTCTTGACGAGGTTTGCCAAACAGACGTGGGTAATTCCTAGGGATATACCTAGTGGAAGACCTATGTGTTAGGATGTATTCTTCAGCCATAGTGGCTGATGCACTTAAGGTCTTTACCTGTTGCTCTTCTAGGTATGTTTTCAGATCTCCAGACAGACATTCCTTAAAATCCTCCAACAAAACAAGCTGTTCGAGTTCTTCTTTCGTCCTTACCTTCCGAGAGGCACACCACTCCTGGAAAAGCCGTTCCTTGATGGTCGCGAACTCGGTGAACGTGTGCTCCGAGGTCTTTTTCAGGTTCCTGAACTTCTGCCTGTAAGCCTCGGGCACCAACTGGTAAGCCATGAGCACTACCTTCTTCACCTTGTCATAATCACAGGAGTCAACAAGGGACAACGTGGAGTAGGCGATTTGGGCCTTCCCAGTCAAGACGGACTGTATCATGATGGCCCAATTCTCCTTTGGCCATTCCAAAGAGGCTGCAACCTTCTCGAAAGCAGCTTCTCTTTCTCTTCCTCACTCTTCTCTTTCTCTTTCTCTTCTTTCTTCCCTTTCTCGCTCTTCTTTCCTCTCTAATTCTAAACGCCTCATTTCCATTTCTTTATCTTTCAATTCTCGTTCTATTTCTAATTTCTTCCATTCTATCACACGGTTTATTTCTAAGGCACGCATTTTGACAGTTAGAAAGCTTATATTCAGTTTACCTGCATCACTTTCAATGTCACTACCTTTATCTTCCTTTTCAGTGGAAGCTACCACCTCACTTTCCTTTGTACTCTGTGCCTCGCTTCCCTGTTTTTCCCCAGCCTTCAAATGTTTGTGGACCTTTGACAAGATCTCTACACGGGAATCACTTTCACGTATTTTTATCTCCAGATATGCGCTCATTAGCACCAGTTCTTGCTTTCCCAGATATTTCAATCTGGCAAGACAGTCCTCCTTGTTCAGAAAGTCCTGAACATCGTCCAGATCTTCAAGCGTTACTTTTTCCGCCATTGTCACTTAAGTGGTGCACGAGCACTTAATACACCGAGCACTGTACTTCGCCAATGTTACACTTTATCGCACCTAGCACCGCACTTGCCAAAATTGCACGTAATCACACCGGGCACCGCACTCTACAATATTGCACTAAATCACACCAAGCACCGCACTCTACAATATTGCACTAAATCACACCGAGCACCGCACAGGACGTACAACGTCCAAATAGTTATAAACAGGGGAATTATTTACAGGGGATTGCACTACATCACCACCCCTGTCAAACATACTTGACAAGGGGTCGGATCCCGCTGGGGATGCCAATTATGTTACGACCCAACTGGCACGCAACGGGTTCTTCTCTGATGGTAGTAGAGTTTGGGAATCCGGCCCCAAGTTAGTAGAGGCTTTCAAGGGGTGTGTTTCGTAGCACTAGTTAAACTAAAGGGGGAGGGATACAAATATTCCAATTTATATATATATATATATATATATATATATATATATATATATATATATATATATATATATTTTCCACCACCATGTATAAATAAATACCAGTCATACGTGGGGGTTATAACTACACAATTCTGTACAGGTTCGTCTTCCTCCGAAGACACTGGATGCTCGACGGTGCTCACTCTGGGTAGCCCTGGTTCCTTCTTCCGTGGCCCACGATGAATCCACTATGATTCTATGACGAATCTACCCTGGCCACAGGCCAGCCAAATCACAGTCACACTGGGTGCTTCGTCGTGGAGGCCTTCAACCACAATCCAGCCTGTAGCTGGCAGGTACCGATCAGCTCCGCTGTGTAGGCCACTCCACGACCGATACTAGGGTTGTGAGCCCTAGGCAGGAGCCTCATGTGATCCCGCTGATCACTCTCCTCACTAAGCACCACAGTGGCTAGTCTCTTCCACCAGCCAGCCCCGGATAAGGCGATTCCAAACACTGCCACTCCTCAGGCAGGCTATTACTCTCAACAGAGCTCGTCCAGGGGTAACTCACAGCTTCTTCAAAGCAGACTGGTGAAGAGACCTTGGATGCCTTTTGTAGACTGATCCTTCGTCCAACACAGCAGTCCCAGGTCGACTCTGCAATCAGACACGTCATTAATACTGGGACGCTCTAGGGAACCTCACTTACAGGCTTAGACACAAACGTCCACCTCTTTGCTCCATAGATGGCGTTCACTGTCTAAACGCCACCTCACCAGAGGTCAGCAGCGGCTACGTCATGAGCTGATTAAGGCGGGAAAAGTTTAGAGTTAAAGTGTGATAGACGGTTCGTTGGTGTGTCAGTAAAATGCATAATAGAGGAAGGCAATCATGAATGGTTACGGCCACTTTGAGCCAGTAACCGGGTTCTTAATGTTATAATCTCTTTTTTCTGTATCCAACCCCAAGTCAGTGGTAAGCTTTCAAGAATTTGCTGAGACAAGTAGTAGTGTAAAGAATAAAGGGGAGGAGGGATAAACAACACACAATTCAACCTTCACCAATATATTAACACCTTCACCACTATATATATATTATAATTAAGAATTACTACACCTATTTACAGTGTCTCTTTCACTTGGGACACAATACATCGGCAGTGTTCATCAACCCCGGTGAACCCACCTTCCAGGTACACGTCGTCCACTCGTAATGGAAAACACTGGCGAGTTCACCTTCCTCAACATGGGCTAGTCCACACACACACTGTATCGCCACGATGTGCCACCTCCGATGAGCGGACCCCACCTCCGCTCTACAGATACACATTGGCAGAGGGTTTCAGAAACACGCTGACAGGCGTCTCAAATAGTCCAATACAAGGGTAGCTAGTACCCTGGCAGAAGTCTCTAGTCGCTCACTAACAGCACTTCTCAACAGACGCACCAGTGTCGTCTCGTAACTCTTTCTGGCCAATCCCGGGTACGTCGGTTCATACAACACTGCATACATCAGCAGCTAACACACTGCTTTGACCGATGGCGGCCACTTAGTCCTCACACAGGACCAGGTCAAAAGTTCAGCACTGCCCAAGGTGAACTGCCTTCCTCGATGCAATCGCCTCCTTATGTCACCTCTGTGAAAATAAAACGCCATTAACTATACAGACAGTATACTAGGTGGCCCTAGGATATCACCATTCCACCGGGGAATTGACATTGAAAATTGTAGCCACAAGCTGGAAGGCGTTGATCTCGATACGCAACCCACCAGAGGTCATCATCATCGACTTCACATTCTGACAGACAGGAAACCGGAGCCATTCACCGATGCCACGCCACCATCAACTGATGGCGTTGTCTACATAGCACTCAATACCAGGGGAGCAGGAGTGCAGACCCCATAGATTGTTCTGAAATCGCCTCTCCATTCTCCAGCGGCGGTCGCGATACCGTAACATGGAGGCTCTTCGGTTCTCTAAAGATAATGAACCCAGTATTGGTTCTGTAAAGAACGTGTTTCAGTTTGGTGGGCCAATGAGGGCACTATAGTTTCCCATACAGGTGATTTCATCTCTGTATAGTAAAATGAGAAGAAATCAAATGTTATTAATTTTGTATAAGTTGTGGGAACAGATTGTTGGAGACCTGTTATGCGGATGTGTTGTTGTCCTCATATTCTCAGACTTTATGCTGAGTATCAGAATAATGTGGAGAGCGGGAGGTAGCCAAGTGTACATCGCCGCTAAAAGTATGGTGAGTAACAGAGGTGTGAGTACCCTGGGTGGTCGGGTGGATGCCTGGGGAAAAAGAGGAGTAAGTAGTGTCAAGTCCGGCAGACCTCAAGTCAATAATCGACCTTGGTTGATTACCCAGAGATTATGACGAGATGAATGTATAGCCGATGATAAGAGCGAATGAAGTTAATGTCTTGGATCTGGAGTGGTGGGAGTCAAGATGCTGGACGAGTTCCTCGAGCATAAGTAAGGGAAGATGGATGGCCAAGATTCCAAGGTTTCTGTTCACTTTTTTTAATAATGACTTTCCTCTAGCCTTAATAAAAAAAATCGCTTTTTTCAATTTTGAATATATATAAGATTTTTAACAAGCAGGGTAACCATCTCCACAAATAATGCAGTGATGTGGAGGGCCTTGGCAAGCCGATCTGAAGCTTGGAGCAACAAGTTGGACAAAGTGCATCAGTACTTTAACAAACATCGTATTCAAGACTGAGGAAGTTTCATAAATTACAGTCTACAATGCAGAACCCATGAAGGAATGTCCCCAATTATGCTGAAGGCTTGATAAACACATAAGCGGATCACTACTATTGTTAATCCGCTATATATAGCAGATCAACAATAGCTACCTAGTTAATGGCTACCTAGTTCTGGCTACCTAGTAGCCAGAACGCAGTTCTTGGCCTACTATGCAAGACCCAATTTGCCTAATAAGCCAACTTTTCCCGAATTTCAGTATTTTTCTATTTTTTTCTTACGAAATGATAAAGCTATTCATTTCATTATGTATGAGCTATTTTTTAAAAATTTGAGTTAAAATTCAAATTTGAGTTATCTTGTGGTAGTGTCCGTGGTGTAGTGGTAAGACACTCGCCTGGCGTTCCGCGAGCGCTATGTCCTGGGTTCGTATCCTGGCCGGGGAGGATTTACTAGGCGCAATTCCTTAACTGTAGCCTCTGTTTAACGCAACAGTAAAATGTGTACTTGGATGAAAAAACGATTTTTCGCGGCAGGTGATCGTATTCCAGGGACCTACCCGAAACGCTACGCGTACTAGTGGCTGTACAAGAATGTAACAACTCTTGTATATATCTAAAAAAAAAACAATGTAGATATATGACCGAATCTAACCAACCCTACCTAACCTAACCTAACCTATCTTAACCTAACCTAAACTAACATAAGTAAATCAATAATTTATATTCTTAACATAATATAATAATAATATTTGAAATAAACCAATAGGAAACAATTTATTGAAATTAAAGAAAATAAACTCGGCGTATTAGGCAAATAGGCCGAGAAGAGCTTTCTGCCTACTAGGTACGACATATGTTAATATTGTCGGAAAATCCGACACCATTTAATAATATTACATGCAGGCAGATAATATTGTTGCTGCGTTGTATAAACAAGTTACCCATAAAAAATGTAACTTGTAGTGGAATTTCCGTCTATAGAAAACGGGATATCATTACCACATACTATTATAAATTCACCACCTATTATGGTGGGAATTATTCTTAAATACATTAGTCTTTGGACTTTACCATCATAAAAACATCTCATATAAAATAACTTAATTATCAGAATTAAAATAGAGTAAATGTGACCCTTCTATCACTTACTGTCATCTGGACAATGTAGACCAGTAGCGTCAGGGAGGAGGGAGTGGTCAGCCATTGTTATTGTTGTTAGACCACAGAGTCGTGGAGCAAATTCGGCTCCTATAAATTCTCTTGGACGAAGTGTTATGGAAGATTAGAGTAGTGATCTGCCATCATCAACACACTGTAATCAATTTGAAGGGAAGTGTCTTTCCGAAACCCGTTTAACTTTCATTTATGGCCATTAATGTCAGTAGATATAGGGTGAGCCGGTTAGATCACAAATGATCGACTCAAACAAGGTAATTAAGCCTAGGTCTTTATGGTTCCTTGTACAGTGTTTTCTCTGATATAGCTGTCATATATTAGGATTCTGGCTTCACAGCTAGCGCCCTTTTGACAGGTCAAGACGAGGAAGCACGCTTTGTGTACCAGTTACTGGGTGATGGAAGCTACCTCAAAGAGGATAATTTGGTGTCTACATCCTGGTTATACCTGGTGGACTAAGGCCTGCTGTACAAATAAGATAAGGAACCTCTTCAATGTATGCAGTCTAATACTGTAGTTTGATTGGCTGCATATATATAAATTTAATATAAACCCCCCTAATGTGTAGAGGATCGATTTGTGAGATTATTGCAGAAATACAGTCCACTTAACATCATACAAATTGCTATCGAAGTATATAAATTAATGTAAATATAAATTCTATATAAATTCATATATATTAAATAAATATAAATCTCACAGGTCGGTTCCCACAAATATATTATATATATATATATATATATATATATATATATATATATATATATATATATGTCGTACCTAGTAGCCAGAACGCACTTCACAGCCTACTATGCAAGGCCCGATTTGCCTAATAAGCCAAGTTTTCATGAATTAATTGTTTTTCGACGACCTAACCTACCTAACCTAACCTAACCTAACTTTTTTGGCTACCTAACCTAACCTAACCTATAAAGATAGGTTAGGTTAGGTTAGGTAGGGTTGGTTAGGTTCGGTCATATATCTACGTTAATTTTAACTACAATAAAAAAAAATTGACCTCATACATAATGAAATGGGTAGCTTTATCTTTTCATAAGAAAAGAATTTGAGAAAATATATTAATTCAGGAAAACTTGGCTTATTAGGCAAATTTGGCCTTGCATAGTAGGCTGACAAATGAGTTCTGGCTACTAGGTACGACATATATATATATATATATATATATATATATATATATATATATATATATATATATATATATATATATATATATATATATATGTCGTACCTAGTAGCCAGAACGCACTTCTCAGCCTACTATGCAAGGCCCAATTTGCCTAATAAGCCAAGTTTTCAGGAATTAATTGTTTTTCGACTACCTAACCTACCTAACCTAACCTAACCTAACTTTTTCGGCTACCTAACCAAACCTAACCTATAAAGATAGGTTAGGTTAGGTTAGGTAGGGTTGGTTAGGTTCGGTCATATATCTACGTTAATTTTAACTCCAATAAAAAAAAAATTACCTCATACATAATGAAATAGGTAGCTTTATCATTTCATAAGAAAAAAATTAGAAAAAATATATTGATTCTGGAAAACTTGGCTTATTAGGCAAATCGGGCCTTGAATAGTAGGCCAAAAAGTGAGTTCTGGCTACTAGGTACGACATATATATATATATATATATATATATATATATATATATATATATATATATATATATATATGTCGTACCTAGTAGCCAGAACTCACTTCTCAGCCTACTATTCAAGGCCTGATTTGCCTAATAAGCCAAGTTTTCATGAATTAATATATTTACTATAATTTTTTTCTTATGAAATGATAAAGCTACCCTTTTCACTATGTATGAGGTCAATTTTTTTTTATTGGAGTTAAAATTAACGTAGATATATGACCGAACCTAACCAACCCTACCTAACCTAACCTAACCTATATATATAGGTAAGGTTAGGTTAGGTAGCCAAAAAAAGCTAGGTTAGGTTAGGTTAGGTAGGTTAGGTTGACGAAAAAACATTAATTCATGAAAACTTGGCTTATTAGGCAAATCGGGCCTTGAATAGTAGGCTGAGAAGTGAGTTCTGGCTACTAGGTACGACATATATATATATATATATATATATATATATATACATATATATATGTCGTACCTAGTAGCCAGAACTCACTTCTCAGCCTACTATGCAAGGCCCGATTTGCCTAATAAGCCAAGTTTTCATGAATTCATATATTTTCTCAATTTTTTTTCTTATGAAATGATAAAGCTACCCATTTCATTATGTAATAGGTCAATTTTTTTTTATTGGAGTAAAATTAACGTAGATATATGACCGAACCTAACCAACCCTACCTAACCTAACGTAACCTATCTTTATAGTTTAGGTTAGGTTAGATAGCCGAAAAAGTTAGGTTAGGTTAGGTTAGGTAGGTTAGGTAGTCGAAAAACAATTAATTCATGAAAACTTGGCTTATTAGGCAAATCGGGCCTTGAATAGTAGGCTGAGAAGTGCGTTCTGGCTACTAGGTACGACATATATATATATATATATATATATATATATATATATATATATATATATATATATATATATATATATATATACATATATATATATATATATATATATATATATATATATATATATATATATATATATATGTCGTACCTAGTAGCCAGAACGCACTTCTCGGCCTACTATTCAATACCCGATTTGCCTAATAAGCCAAGTTTTCCTGAAATAATATATTTTCTCTATTTTTTTTTCTTATGAAATGATAAAGCTACCCATTTCATTATGTATGAGGTCAATTTTTTTTTATTGGAGTAAAAATTAACGTAGATATATGACCGAACCTAACCAAACCTACCTAACCTAACCTAACCTATCTTTATAGGTTAGGTTAGGTTACGTAGCCGAAAATGTTAGGTTAGGTTAGGTTAGGTAGGTTAGGTAGCCGAAAAACAAATAATTCATGAAAACTTGGCTTATTAGGCAAATTGGGCCTTGCATAGTAGGCTGAGAAGTGCGTTCTGGCTACTAGGTACGACATATATATATATATATATATATATATATATATATATATATATATATATATATATATATATATATATATATATATATATATATATATATATATATATATATATATATATATATATGTCGTACCTAGTAGCCAGAACTCACTTCTCAGCCTACTATGCAAGGCCCGATTTGCCTAATAAGCCAAGTTTTCATGAATTAATGTTTTTTCGTCGACCTAACCTACCTAACCTAACCTAACCTAGCTTTTTTTGGCTACCTAACCTAACCTTACCTATATATATAGGTTAGGTTAGGTTAGGTAGGGTTGGTTAGGTTCGGTCATATATCTACGTTAATTTTAACTCCAATAAAAAAAAATTGACCTCATACATAGTGAAAAGGGTAGCTTTATCATTTCATAAGAAAAAAATTATAGTAAATATATTAATTCAGGAAAACTTGGCTTATTAGGCAAATCGGGCCTTGAATAGTAGGCTGAGAAGTGAGTTCTGGCTACTAGGTACGACATATATATATATATATATATATATATATATATATATATATATATATATATGTCGTACCTAGTAGCCAGAACTCACTTCTCAGCCTACTATTCAAGGCCCGATTTGCCTAATAAGCCAAGTTTTCCTGAATTAATATATTTATTATAATTTTTTTCTTATGAAATGATAAAGCAACCCTTTTCTCTATGTATGAGGTCAATTTCTTTTTATTGGAGTTAAAATTAATGTAGATATATGACCGAACCTAACCAACCCTACCTAACCTAACCTAACCTATATTTATAGGTAAGGTTAGGTTAGGTAGCCAAAAAAAGCTAGGTTAGGTTAGGTAGACGAAAAAACATTAATTCATGAAAACTTGGCTTATTAGGCAAATCGGGCCGTGAATAGTAGGCTGAGAAGTGCGTTCTAGCTATTAGGTACGACCTATATATATATATATATATATATATATATATATATATATATATATATATATATATATATATATATGTCGTACCTAGTAGCCAGAACGCACTTCTCAGCCTACTATGCAAGGCCCAATTTGCCTAATAAGCCAAGTTTTCATGAATTATTTGTTTTTCGGCTACCTAACCTACCTAACCTAACCTAACCTAACATTTTCGGCTACGTAACCTAACCTAACCTATAAAGATAGGTTAGGTTAGGTTAGGTAGGTTTGGTTAGGTTCGGTCATATATCTACGTTAATTTTTACTCCAATAAAAAAAAATTGACCTCATACATAATGAAATGGGTAGCTTTATCATTTCATAAGAAAAAAAAATAGAGAAAATATATTATTTCAGGAAAACTTGGCTTATTAGGCAAATCGGGCCTTGAATAGTAGGCCGAGAAGTTCGTTCTGGCTACTAGGTACGACATATATATATATATGTCGTACCTAGTAGCCAGAACTCACTTCTGAGCCTACTATGCAAGGCCCGATTTGCCTAATAAGCCAAGTTTTCATGAATTAATTGCTTTTCGACTACCTAACCTACCTAACCTAACCTAACCTAACTTTTTCGGCTACCTAACCGAACCTAACCTATAAAGATAGGTTAGGTTAGGTTAGGTAGGGTTGGTTAGGTTCGGTCATATATCTACGTTAATTTTAACTCCAATAAAAAAAAATTGACCTCTTACATAATGAAATGGGTTGCTTTATCATTTCATAAGAAAAAAATTAGAGAAAATATATTATTTCATGAAAACTTGGCTTATTAGGCAAATCGGGCCTTGCATTGTAGGCTGAAAAGTGAGTTCTGGCTACTAGGTACGACATATATATATATATATATATATATATATATATATATATATATATATATATATATATATATATATATATATATATGTCGTACCTAGTAGCCAGAACGCACTTCTCAGCCTACAATTCAGGGCCCGATTTGCCTAATAAGCCAAGTTTTCCTGAATTAATATATTTTCTCAAATTTTTTTCTTATGAAATGATAAAGCTACCCATTTCATTATGTATGAGGTCAATTTTTTTTTATTGGAGTTAAAATTAACGTAGATATATGACCGAACCTAACCAACCCTACCTAACCTAACCTAACCTATCTCTATGGGTTAGGTTAGGTTAGGTAGCCGAAAAAGCTAGGTTAGGTTAGGTTAGGTAGGTTAGGTAGTCGAAAAACAATTAATTCATGAAAACCTGGCTTATTAGGCAAATCGGGCCTTGCATAGTAGGCTGAGAAGTGCGTTCTGGCTACTAGGTACGACATATATATATATATATATATATATATATATGTCGTACCTAGTAGCCAGAACGCACTTCTCAGCCTACTATTCAAGGCCCGATTTGCCTAATAAGCCAAGTTTTCATGAATTAATTGTTTTTCGACTACCTAACCTACCTAACCTAACCTAACCTAACTTTTTCGGCTATCTAACCTAACCTAAACTATAAAGATAGGTTACGTTAGGTTAGGTAGGGTTGGTTAAGTTCGGTCATATATCTACGTTAATTTTAACTCCAATAAAAAAAAATTGACCTATTACATAATGAAATGGGTAGCTTTATCATTTCATAAGAAAAAAAATTGAGAAAATATATGAATTCATGAAAACTTGGCTTACTAGGCAAATCGGGCCTTGCATAGTAGGCTGAGAAGTGAGTTCTGGCTACTAGGTACGACATATATATATGTATATATATATATATATATATATATATATATATATATATATATATATATATATATATATATATATATATATATATATATATATATATATTTGTGGGAACCGACCTGTGAGATTTATATTTATTTAATATATATGAATTTATATAGAATTTATATTTACATTAATTTATATACATATAATTTATATACTTCTTATGAAATGATAAAGCTACCTATTTCATTATGTATGAGGTAATTTTTTTTTTATTGGAGTTAAAATTAACGTAGATATATGACCGAACCTAACCAACCCTACCTAACCTAACCTAACCTATCTTTATAGGTTAGGTTTGGTTAGGTAGCCGAAAAAGTTAGGTTAGGTTAGGTTAGGTAGGTTAGGTAGTCGAAAAACAATTAATTCCTGAAAACTTGGCTTATTAGGCAAATTGGGCCTTGCATAGTAGGCTGAGAAGTGCGTTCTGGCTACTAGGTACGACATATATATATATATATATATATATATATATATATATATATATATATATATATATATATATATATATATATATATATATATATATATATATATGTCGTACCTAATAGCCAGAACGCACTTCTCAGCCTACTATTCAAGGCCCGATTTGCCTAATAAGCCAAGTTTTCATGAATTAATGTTTTTTCGTCTACCTAACCTACCTAACCTAACCTAACCTAGCTTTTTTTGGCTACCTAACCTATCCTTACCTATAAATATAGGTTAGGTTAGGTTAGGTTAGGTAGGGTTGGTTAGGTTCGGTCATATATGTTCGTTAATTTTAACTCAAATAAAAAAAAATTGACCTCATACATAGAGAAAAGGGTTGCTTTATCATTTCATAAGAAAACAATTATAGTAAATATATTAATTCAGGAAAACTTGGCTTATTAGGCAAATCGGGCCTTGAATAGTAGGCTGAGAAGTGAGTTCTGGCTACTAGGTACGACATATATATATATATATATATATATATATATATATATATATATATATATATATATATATATATATATATATATATATATATATAATATATTTGTGGGAACCGACCTGTGAGATTTATATTTATTTAATATATATGAATTTATATAGAATTTATATTTACATTAATTTATATACTTCGATAGCAATTTGTATGATGTTAAGTGGACTGTATTTCTGCAATAATCTCACAAATCGATCCTCTACACATTAGGGGGGTTTATATTAAATTTATATATATGCAGCCAATCAAACTACAGTATTAGACTGCATACATTGAAGAGGTTCCTTATCTTATTTGTACAGCAGGCCTTAGTCCACCAGGTATAACCAGGATGTAGACACCAAATTATCCTCTTTGAGGTAGCTTCCATCACCCAGTAACTGGTACACAAAGCATGCTTCCTCGTCTTGACCTGTCAAAAGGGCGCTAGCTGTGAAGCCAGAATCCTAATATATGACAGCTATATCAGAGAAAACACTGTACAAGGAACCATAAAGACCTAGGCTTAATTACCTTGTTTGAGTCGATCATTTGTGATCTAACCGGCTCACCCTATATCTACTGACATTAATGGCCATAAATGAAAGATAAACGGGTTTCGGAAAGACATTTCCCTTCAAATTGATTACAGTGTGTTGATGATGGCAGATCACTACTCTAATCTTCCATAACACTTCGTCCAAGAGAATTTATAGGAGCCGAATTTGCTCCACGACTCTGTGGTCTAACAACAATAACAATGGCTGACCACTCCCTCCTCCCTGACGCTACTGGTCTACATTGTCCAGATGACAGTAAGTGATAGAAGGGTCACATTTACTCTATTTTAATTCTGATAATTAAGTTATTTTATATGAGATGTTTTTATGATGGTAAAGTCCAAAGACTAATGTATTTAAGAATAATTCCCACCATAATAGGTGGTGAATTTATAATAGTATGTGGTAATGATATCCCGTTTTCTATAGATGGAAATTCCACTACAAGTTACATTTTTTATGGGTAACTTGTTTATACAACGCAGCAACAATATAATCTGCCTGCATGTAATATTATTAAATGGTGTCGGATTTTCCGACAATATTAACATATGTCGTACCTAGTAGGCAGAAAGCTCTTCTCGGCCTATTTGCCTAATACGCCGAGTTTATTTTCTTTAATTTCAATAAATTGTTTCCTATTGGTTTATTTCAAATATTATTATTATATTATGTTAAGAATATAAATTATTGATTTACTTATGTTAGTTTAGGTTAGGTTAAGATAGGTTAGGTTAGGTTAGGTAGGGTTGGTTAGATTCGGTCATATATCTACATTGTTTTTTTTTTTGAGATATATACAAGAGTTGTTACATTCTTGTACAGCCACTAGTACGCGTAGCGTTTCGGGTAGGTCCCTGGAATACGATCACCTGCCGCGAAAAATCGTTTTTTCATCCAAGTACACATTTTACTGTTGCGTTAAACAGAGGCTACAGTTAAGGAATTGCGCCTAGTAAATCCTCCCCGGCCAGGATACGAACCCAGGACATAGCGCTCGCGGAACGCCAGGCGAGTGTCTTACCACTACACCACGGACACTACCACAAGATAACTCAAATTTGAATTTTAACTCAAATTTTAAAAAAATAGCTCATACATAATGAAATGAATAGCTTTATCATTTCGTAAGAAAAAAATAGAAAAATACTGAAATTCGGGAAAAGTTGGCTTATTAGGCAAATTGGGTCTTGCATAGTAGGCCAAGAACTGCGTTCTGGCTACTAGGTAGCCAGAACTAGGTAGCCATTAACTAGGTAGCTATTGTTGATCTGCTATATATAGCGGATTAACAATAGTAGTGATCCGCTTATGTGTTTATCAAGCCTTCAGCATAATTGGGGACATTCCTTCATGGGTTCTGCATCGTAGACTGTAATTTATGAAACTTCCTCAGTCTTGAATACGATGTTTGTTAAAGTACTGATGCACTTTGTCCAACTTGTTGCTCCAAGCTTCAGATCGGCTTGCCAAGGCCCTCCACATCACTGCATTATTTGTGGAGATGGTTACCCTGCTTGTTAAAAATCTTATATATATTCAAAATTGAAAAAAGCGATTTTTTTTATTAAGGCTAGAGGAAAGTCATTATTAAAAAAAGTGAACAGAAACCTTGGAATCTTGGCCATCCATCTTCCCTTACTTATGCTCGAGGAACTCGTCCAGCATCTTGACTCCCACCACTCCAGATCCAAGACATTAACTTCATTCGCTCTTGTCATCGGCTATACATTCATCTCGTCATAATCTCTGGGTAATCAACCAAGGTCGATTATTGACTTGAGGTCTGCCGGACTTGACACTACTTACTCCTCTTTTTCCCCAGGCATCCACCCGACCACCCAGGGTACTCACACCTCTGTTACTCACCATACTTTTAGCGGCGATGTACACTTGGCTACCTCCCGCTCTCCACATTATTCTGATACTCAGCATAAAGTCTGAGAATATGAGGACAACAACACATCCGCATAACAGGTCTCCAACAATCTGTTCCCACAACTTATACAAAATTATTAACATTTGATTTCTTCTCATTTTACTATACAGAGATGAAATCACCTGTATGGGAAACTATAGTGCCCTCATTGGCCCACCAAACTGAAACACGTTCTTTACAGAACCATTACTGGGTTCATTATCTTTAGAGAACCGAAGAGCCTCCATGTTACGGTATCGCGACCGCCGCTGGAGAATGGAGAGGCGATTTCAGAACAATCTATGGGGTCTGCACTCCTGCTCCCCTGGTATTGAGTGCTATGTAGACAACGCCATCAGTTGATGGTGGCGTGGCATCGGTGAATGGCTCCGGTTTCCTGTCTGTCAGAATGTGAAGTCGATGATGATGACCTCTGGTGGGTTGCGTATCGAGATCAACGCCTTCCAGCTTGTGGCTACAATTTTCAATGTCAATTCCCCGGTGGAATGGTGATATCCTAGGGCCACCTAGTATACTGTCTGTATAGTTAATGGCGTTTTATTTTCACAGAGGTGACATAAGGAGGCGATTGCATCGAGGAAGGCAGTTCACCTTGGGCAGTGCTGAACTTTTGACCTGGTCCTGTGTGAGGACTAAGTGGCCGCCATCGGTCAAAGCAGTGTGTTAGCTGCTGATGTATGCAGTGTTGTATGAACCGACGTACCCGGGATTGGCCAGAAAGAGTTACGAGACGACACTGGTGCGTCTGTTGAGAAGTGCTGTTAGTGAGCGACTAGAGACTTCTGCCAGGGTACTAGCTACCCTTGTATTGGACTATTTGAGACGCCTGTCAGCGTGTTTCTGAAACCCTCTGCCAATGTGTATCTGTAGAGCGGAGGTGGGGTCCGCTCATCGGAGGTGGCACATCGTGGCGATACAGTGTGTGTGTGGACTAGCCCATGTTGAGGAAGGTGAACTCGCCAGTGTTTTCCATTACGAGTGGACGACGTGTACCTGGAAGGTGGGTTCACCGGGGTTGATGAACACTGCCGATGTATTGTGTCCCAAGTGAAAGAGACACTGTAAATAGGTGTAGTAATTCTTAATTATAATATATATATAGTGGTGAAGGTGTTAATATATTGGTGAAGGTTGAATTGTGTGTTGTTTATCCCTCCTCCCCTTTATTCTTTACACTACTACTTGTCTCAGCAAATTCTTGAAAGCTTACCACTGACTTGGGGTTGGATACAGAAAAAAGAGATTATAACATTAAGAACCCGGTTACTGGCTCAAAGTGGCCGTAACCATTCATGATTGCCTTCCTCTATTATGCATTTTACTGACACACCAACGAACCGTCTATCACACTTTAACTCTAAACTTTTCCCGCCTTAATCAGCTCATGACGTAGCCGCTGCTGACCTCTGGTGAGGTGGCGTTTAGACAGTGAACGCCATCTATGGAGCAAAGAGGTGGACGTTTGTGTCTAAGCCTGTAAGTGAGGTTCCCTAGAGCGTCCCAGTATTAATGACGTGTCTGATTGCAGAGTCGACCTGGGACTGCTGTGTTGGACGAAGGATCAGTCTACAAAAGGCATCCAAGGTCTCTTCACCAGTCTGCTTTGAAGAAGCTGTGAGTTACCCCTGGACGAGCTCTGTTGAGAGTAATAGCCTGCCTGAGGAGTGGCAGTGTTTGGAATCGCCTTATCCGGGGCTGGCTGGTGGAAGAGACTAGCCACTGTGGTGCTTAGTGAGGAGAGTGATCAGCGGGATCACATGAGGCTCCTGCCTAGGGCTCACAACCCTAGTATCGGTCGTGGAGTGGCCTACACAGCGGAGCTGATCGGTACCTGCCAGCTACAGGCTGGATTGTGGTTGAAGGCCTCCACGACGAAGCACCCAGTGGGACTGTGATTTGGCTGGCCTGTGGCCAGGGTAGATTCGTCATAGAATTATAGTGGATTCATCGTGGGCCACGGAAGAAGGAACCAGGGCTACCCAGAGTGAGCACCGTCGAGCATCCAGTGTCTTCGGAGGAAGACGAACCTGTACAGAATTGTATAGTTATAACCCCCACGTATGACTGGTATTTATTTATACATGGTGGTGGAATATATATATATATATATATATATATATATATATATATATATATATATATATATATATATATATATATATATATATATATATATAAATTGGAATATTTGTATCCCTCCCCCTTTAGTTTAACTAGTGCTACGGAACACACCCCTTGAAAGCCTCTACTAACTTGGGGCCGGATTCCCAAACTCTACTACCATCAGAGAAGAACCCGTTGCGTGCCAGTTGGGCCGTAACATAATTGGCATCCCCAGCGGGATCCGACCCCTTGTCAAGTATGTTTGACAGGGGTGGTGATGTAGTGCAATCCCCTGTAAATAATTCCCCTGTTTATAACTATTTGGACGTTGTACGTCCTGTGCGGTGCTCGGTGTGATTTAGTGCAATATTGTAGAGTGCGGTGCTTGGTGTGATTTAGTGCAATATTGTAGAGTGCGGTGCCCGGTGTGATTACGTGCAATTTTGGCAAGTGCGGTGCTAGGTGCGATAAAGTGTAACATTGGCGAAGTACAGTGCTCGGTGTATTAAGTGCTCGTGCACCACTTAAGTGACAATGGCGGAAAAAGTAACGCTTGAAGATCTGGACGATGTTCAGGACTTTCTGAACAAGGAGGACTGTCTTGCCAGATTGAAATATCTGGGAAAGCAAGAACGGGTGCTAATGAGCGCATATCTGGAGATAAAAATACGTGAAAGTGATTCCCGTGTAGAGATCTTGTCAAAGGTCCACAAACATTTGAAGGCTGGGGAAAAACAGGGAAGCGAGGCACAGAGTACAAAGGAAAGTGAGGTGGTAGCTTCCACTGAAAAGGAAGATAAAGGTAGTGACATTGAAAGTGATGCAGGTAAACTGAATATAAGCTTTCTAACTGTCAAAATGCGTGCCTTAGAAATAAACCGTGTGATAGAATGGAAGAAATTAGAAATAGAACGAGAATTGAAAGATAAAGAAATGGAAATGAGGCGTTTAGAATTAGAGAGGAAAGAAGAGCGAGAAAGGGAAGAAAGAAGAGAAAGAGAAAGAGAAGAGTGAGGAAGAGAAAGAGAAGCTGCTTTCGAGAAGGTTGCAGCCTCTTTGGAATGGCCAAAGGAGAATTGGGCCATCATGATACAGTCCGTCTTGACTGGGAAGGCCCAAATCGCCTACTCCACGTTGTCCCTTGTTGACTCCTGTGATTATGACAAGGTGAAGAAGGTAGTGCTCATGGCTTACCAGTTGGTGCCCGAGGCTTACAGGCAGAAGTTCAGGAACCTGAAAAAGACCTCGGAGCACACGTTCACCGAGTTCGCGACCATCAAGGAACGGCTTTTCCAGGAGTGGTGTGCCTCTCGGAAGGTAAGGACGAAAGAAGAACTCGAACAGCTTGTTTTGTTGGAGGATTTTAAGGAATGTCTGTCTGGAGATCTGAAAACATACCTAGAAGAGCAACAGGTAAAGACCTTAAGTGCATCAGCCACTATGGCTGAAGAATACATCCTAACACATAGGTCTTCCACTAGGTATGTCCCTAGGAATTACCCACGTCTGTTTGGCAAACCTCGTCAAGACGAAGAGAGACCCGTCCCACAAAGTGCTATGAAGACGCCCCCAAGTAGCCCTCGAAGGACTAGTCCTAGCAGTCCGAAACACTATAGTCCAAGGAGGAATGTAGTGTGTTGGACTTGTGGGCAGAAAGGACACGTCGCTGCTATGTGCCGAGGCAGAAGAGGTAGCGGTCCACGTAGGGAGGTGATGCTGATGGGCTGTGTGACACCATCAGTAGGAATCCAGTCTCTGATGACTAGTCAGGAAGGACCAAGATTGTTTGCCCCTCACACTTCAGGCGGGTATGTAACGAGTGGTCATACTGGTAAATCAGTTGTAGTGCTCAGAGATAGTGGAGCAGCCCAGTCCCTGATCGTGAGAGACTTGCTACCCGAGGAAGTGAGTGTAGACGGGAGACAAAAGGTTGTCCTGGTTGGGTTTCCTATGATGCGGTACGTTGTCCCCTTAGTGCCGGTACATCTAGACTCGCCTTACTTCAGCGGCACATGCGCGTTGGCAGTAGTTGATACCCTGCCTATAGTTGGGATAGACGTAGTTCTAGCCAACGACTTGGTGACAGGTTGGGACTACGATAATCTCAAGGTTGTGGACGAGCCAGCCGGAGCATGCATAAGGTCTGAGGTGACAACAAGAGACAGTAATATCCAGGTACAGGCAGACGTACAACAACTTAACTTGTTTAATCCTTCCTCTACCCAACAGATCGACAGCATTCTAACAGATTCTGCCAATTCTTCTCCCGACAAGAAACATGGGGTTATGGTGACAAGAGCGACTGAGCAAGGGGAGAGGCCTCGGGTACAAGCACCCACGGATACCCAAGAGTCTGGAGTGAAGGAACATCAGTACTTGCAGTATGGCAAGGTACAACGTTCACTGAACTGGCCAGAGATTTCCCATACGTCAGAGGTATGTGAGGTATGTGCGGAGGTTCTAGTGCCCTCTTCGGTCCAAACCAGGCTAATGGATATAGCCGGCTATGAACATTACAGTCTCATGAAACTTATTCCTAAGTTAGCCAAATGTTTCTTAGCAGTATTTTGTTTTGTTCTCGTGTGTGTTCTAAGTAAGGACCAGTGGACGACCCGACAGATGATGGCTCCTATGAACATCATGAAGAGACCCCAGGGATTAGAGACTTGCACTGTGAGTATTGCAGTTGAAGAAGGGACCTGGAAGGTGATGGTGGATACAGGAGGTATGAGAAATGATATTATGAGTGACTGTTTCCGACAGGTTGACACCCCCTGTGTGATTGCTGAGCCTGGATTCAGCATTATACGGAACGTTGGTCGACATGACGGTGGCAGAGCAGACACCATCTTCAATGTACAAGCAGCTCTGTTGAACAGTTATGCTGTAAGTACCGAATTAACAACTAACGCTGTCACTCTAAATTATCAGACACCTGTATTCCAGGTTCCCGTCTCCCTGAAGGACGACCGGACCGGTGTAAGAAATGCCGTCTGCGACCAGCCACCAACGGTGCCACGACACAGGGAGGTGTCGATTCGCCCCACATTGCGCCTGTGCCGATCCTTACTAAAGACACGTGAGATTAAGCCCCTGCTTGCCATCTCAGTGATGGTGTGGGAAGTCACATCAGGCAGGTCATTGCCTACCATCTTAAAGTTTTCCTTGTGCCAGAATCTCCTAGTAGGGCAGTTTTGCAGACAAGACATCCTCGCCACTCCAGTTCATTGTTTATATGAGTCCGTTTGGAGTTGTACCCACGTACTAATTTGGTTTGTTTTCCCTTTTATAGAAACCCAAACCAAATTCTTTTGGTGGGGAGGTGTTATGGACCCGAGTCTAGCGTCAGAGCACGGAGCAGTGATGACAACTCCATCTGTGAGTCCGCTCTCGAAACCCCCTCCAAATGGACGACGCCATCTAGTGATGACGAGAGACGCCGGCAATACGTGCTGGATTCCCGTCTTAATCAGCTCATGACGTAGCCGCTGCTGACCTCTGGTGAGGTGGCGCTTAGACAGTGAACGCCATCTATGGAGCATAGAGGTGGACGTTTGTGTCTAAGCCTGTAAGTGAGGTTCCCTAGAGCGTCCCAGTATTAATGACGTGTCTGATTGCAGAGTCGACCTGGGACTGCTGTGTTGGACGAAGGATCAGTCTACCCAAGGCAGCCAAGGTCTCTTCACCAGTCTGCTTTGAAGAAGCTGTGAGCCACCCCTGGACGAGCTCTGTTGAGAGTAATAGCCTGCCTGAGGAGTGGCAGTGTTTGGAATCGCCTTATCCGGGGCTGGCTGGAGGAAGAGACTAGCCACTGTGGTGCTTAGTGAGGAGAGTGATCAGCGGGATCACACGAGGCTCCTGCCTAGGGCTCGCAACCCTAGCATCGGTCGTGGAGTGGCCTACACAGCGGAGCTGATCGGTACCTGCCATCTACAGGCTGGATTGTGGTTGAAGGCCTCCACGACGAAGCACCCAGTGGGACTGTGATTTGGCTGGCCTGTGGCCAGGGTAGATTCGTCATAGAATCATAGTGGATTCATCGTGGGCCACGGAAGAAGGAACCAGGGCTACCCAGAGTGAGCACCGTCGAGCATCCAGTGTCTTCGGAGGAAGACGAACCTGTACATAATTGTGTAGTTATAACCCCCGCGTGTGACTGTTATTTATTTATATATGGTGGTGGAAAATATATATATATATAAATTGGAATATTTGTATCCCTCCCCCTTTAGATTAACTTGCGTTACGGAACACACCCCTTGAAAGCCTCTACTAACTTGGGGCCGGATTCCCAAGCTCTACTACCATCAGAGAAGAACCCGGTTGCGTCCCAGTAGGGCCGTAACACCATGTCTCTGGTCACTGTTAAGGTGAGTCATGTCTCTGGTCACTGTTAAGGTGAGTCATGTCTCATGTCACTGTGAAGGTGAGGAATGTCCCTGGTTACTGTGAAAATGAGCCATGTCTCTGGTCACTGTTAAGGTGAACCATGTCTCTGGTCACTGTTAAGGTGAACCATGTCTCTGGTCACTGTTAAGGTGAACCATGTCTCTGGTCACTGTTAAGGTGTGTCATGTCTCTGGTTACTGTGAAGGTGAACCATGTCTCTGGTCACTGTTAGGTGAACCATGTCTCTGGTCACTGTTAAGGTGTGTCATGTCTCTGGTTACTGTTAAGGTGAGTCATGTCTCTGGTCACTGTTAGGTGAACCATGTCTCTGGTCACTGTTAAGGTGAACCATGTCTCTGGTCACTGTTAAGGTGAACCATGTCTCTGGTCACTGTTAAGGTGAACCATGTCTCTGGTCACTGTTAAGGTGAGGCATGTCTCTGGTCACTGTTAAGGTGAACCGTGTCTGTTCACTGTTAAGCTGAACCGTGTCTCTGTTCACTGTTAAGGTGAACCGTGTCTCTGGTCACTGTTAAGGTGAGTCATGTCTCTGGTCACTGTTAGGTGAACCGTGTCTCTGGTCACTGTTAAGGTGAACCATGTCTCTGGTCACTGTTAAGGTGAACCATGCCTCTGGTCACTGTTAAGGTGAACCATGTCTCTGGTCACTGTTAAGGTGAACCATGCCTCTGGTCACTGTTAAGGTGAACCATGTCTCTGGTCACTGTTAAGGTGAACCATGCCTCTGGTCACTGTTAAGGTGAACCATGTCTCTGGTCACTGTTAAGGTGAACCGTGTCTCTGGTCACTGTTATGGTGAGTCATGTCTCTGGTCACTATTAAGGTGAACCATGTCTCTGGTCACTGTTAAGGTGAACCGTGTCTCTGGTCACTGTTAAGGTGAACCATGTCTCTGGTCACTGTTAAGGTGAACCGTGTCTCTGGTCACTGTTAAGGTGAACCATGTCTCTGGTCACTGTTAAGGTGAACCGTGTCTCTGGTCACTGTTAAGGTGAGTCATGTCTCTGGTCACTATTAAGGTGAACCATGTCTCTGGTCACTGTTAAGGTGAGCCATGTCTCTGGTCACTGTTAAGGTGAACCATGTCTCTGGTCACTGTTAAGGTGAACCGTGTCTCTGGTCACTGTTATGGTGAGTCATGTCTCTGGTCACTATTAAGGTGAACCATGTCTCTGGTCCCTGTTAAGGTGAACCATGTCTCTGGTCCCTGTTAAGGTGAACCATGTCTCTGGTCACTGTTAAGGTGAACCATGTCTCTGGTCACTGTTAAGGTGAATCATGTCTTGTGGGATATCTGGGGCTTGACTCATATATTAAATTATTTACTTATTTGATTTAATAAATCGAAGGACAACCCACTTTTGAGAAAAGAGGGAAAACTAATAAAAGTGATCATTAGAATAACACTAGAGAACCAGTGTCTATGGATAATTATTAAAAGGATTATCACTTGAAATAATGAATGGACTGTATTATTAATTAATTAAAGTCAGAACCTCAGAGACCTACATTGGGGGGGTATTTCTATAAATTCATATACATCTAGGAGCTAGTGTGGTTCGCCACCAGTTCATTGCTTAGTAAATGATATTAAAAATCTAAACTACTATAGATTCAAATATGAGAACTCAAATTGTGAATATTAAAGATTATAAATTACTGAGCAACAGTCAGAGCAAACACATTAATTACCAATCGTCATTTCTGGTAATAATCTATTCAAGGTAAAGATTCTACAAGAATTATGTAAGAATCAAATCATGTAAAATAAATTTGTACGAAAAGGGTCTTAGCTTTAAGACGATTTCTATAACATCGTTTCGTCATTCGTCCTCGTGTTCACAGGATCTCCAGAGAAGGAACTAGAGGTGAATAACACGAATGAAGAGAAACAACTTGATGACTCCTCGCATACACGCTGAAATCAGAGAAAATTAAGTAGCATTTGAATAGGCTACGTTTTAATTTCAATATTCATGAAAACGGAGGAAATTGCCGAACTTGTACTAACGTTGTATATTGGGTCTCCTCGCTATATAACGACAGACTACTCACAAATATATAATCTAGGATGATGCATCAAACGAGAAACATATACTTATCGTGAGCGTATTGAATACTGAGGTCTGCCGGTATCGCGTCAGCCAGTCCCTGACGTTCACTTCTGTGTACGTGTAATTACGGGTCATGGCTTCAATTGTTGATGCGTTATTAACTGGCTGGGCACTATAGAACATGTAGATGAGTAATTATCAACTGTTGACCGAGTATCAGCGTAATTCTTACCGATAAATTCCCCAGTCACTACCAAGTGTCTCGCCACTCTTCACGCCAGGGATCCCTCCTCTCGCAATGGCGTCGCCGCCTCCCTCAACCCGTCTCTCGCATTCACCACAGAAATTATTAATCACGAATAATTCTTTTCCGCGCAATTATGAATGTAATACGTTAATGAGAACTGGGTTGCAATTATAGGGACTTGAATATTATCATATTCTCGTTTTATGGTGTTAAACGAGAAACGGAGAAGACTTCATTTTCTCCATGGCATTCGCACGTAACAGATAAAACTACTGGTCTGGTCAACATACTTCAGCCACGTTATTGTGACTCATCGCCTGCATATATATATATATTTATATATATATATATATATATATATATATATATATATATATATATATATATATATATATATATATATATATATATATATATATATATATATATATATATATATATATATATATATATATATGTCGTACCTAGTAGCCAGAACGCACTTCTCGGCCTACTATTCAAGGCCCGATTTGCCTAATAAGCCAAGTTTTCCTGAAATAATATATTTTCTCTATTTTTTTTTCTTATGAAATGATAAAGCTACCCATTTCATTATGTATGAGGTCAATTTTTTTTTATTGGAGTAAAAATTAACGTAGATATATGACCGAACCTAACCAAACCTACCTAACCTAACCTAACCTATCTTTATAGGTTAGGTTAGGTTACGTAGCCGAAAATGTTAGGTTAGGTTAGGTTAGGTAGGTTAGGTAGCCGAAAAACAAATAATTCATGAAAACTTGGCTTATTAGGCAAATTGGGCCTTGCATAGTAGGCTGAGAAGTGCGTTCTGGCTACTAGGTACGACATATATATATATATATATATATATATATATATATATATATATATATATATATATATATGTCGTACCTAGTAGCCAGAACTCACTTCTCAGCCTACTATTCAAGGCCCGATTTGCCTAATAAGCCAAGTTTTCCTGAATTAATATATTTACTATAATTTTTGTATTATGAAATGATAAAGCAACCCTTTTCTCTATGTATGAGGTCAATTTTTTTTTATTGGAGTTAAAATTAACGTAGATATATGACCGAACCTAACCAACCCTACCTAACCTAACCTAACCTATATTTATAGGTAAGGTTAGGTTAGGTAGCCAAAAAAAGCTAGGTTAGGTTAGGTTAGGTAGGTTAGGTAGACGAAAAAACATTAATTCATGAAAACTTGGCTTATTAGGCAAATCGGGCCTTGAATAGTAGGCTGAGAAGTGCGTTCTGGCTATTAGGTACGACATATATATATATATATATATATATATATATATATATATATATATATATATATATATATATATATATATATATATATATATATATATATATATATATATATATATATAAATATATATATATATGCAGGCGATGAGTCACAATAACGTGGCTGAAGTATGTTGACCAGACCACACACTAGAAATTGAAGGGACGATGACGTTTCGGTCCGTCCTGGACCATTCTCAAGTCGATTGTGATGAGGAGGTAGGGACAGGCAATAAATAGGCAAGAGAGAGCTGAGGAGGAAAGTCAGGTGTAGGGGATAGTAGTAATGAGAACTGCAGCAGGCCTATTGGCCCATACGAGGCAGCTCCTATTATAACCACCGAAGGAGATAGAAATAGGAAAAAGAAGAGGATAGCAAGGGAGCGTAGGAGAAGACAATGAACAGAAAAAGGGAGAAGAGATAAAGAAAAGGAAAGAGAAAGAAAGAAATGGAAGGGGGAAAGCTTATGTTAAGTCACGTTTGTTAGAAAGATTAGAGCATGTTAGTGTTAGTGTCACCCCTCTGACCCCCTCCCCTCCCCATACTGACCCCCCTCCCTCCCCATACTGACTCCCCCCTCCCCATACCCGGTAGTGTGTACCGTTACCCATCCCACGAGTGCCCCCCTCACTACTGCCCACCCCAACCGCGACCGCTACCTCCCTATGTTCACCCCCTCACGCTACTTCTGCCCAGCGCCCGCCCAGCGTCCGTACAGCGCTCGCCCAGCGCCTGCCCAGCGCCCGCCGATGTCGCAGGTCACGACTGACAGCCAGGCTTCTCTCAGCCAAGAGGAGCCATCAAGCGACGACAGGTATGGCACGTGCCAACTGTGTGACAAGGTGTGGAGACTCAAGCGTAACGGAGATGTGCGCAAGCATGCTCACAACGGAACCGATTGTCCGGGTATGTGGCGCCCTCCCAAAGAGGGTATCAATCAAGGCCCTACTCCAGCAGTCAGGGAAAATACCTCCAACAGCTTCATTTCGACTGAGAATCTACTAGAAGCCATCAAAGCAACATCGGTTGGAACCTTGCAGCACATTCCCAAAGCTGCCCGGCCCCAGGCCAAACTATCCAGCCTCTTGAAATAGGTCAATGACTCCCCCGGAACCATCCAAGCATGGCGCAACCTTCTCCTATTTGGAAACATATGCCTAGCTGTCCCTGCAAGGAGAGACAAATCACTAGCTTCGTCGGTCATTATGGCTATAAATAGTTTTCCTAGAGAGGACAACCAGGCACCCCTCCCCACCCGTGCCAAAAACATCCTCGGCAGGAAAGGTATCAACAGCAGAACCGAGGCATCCAAAATCAGAGCAACAGTCACCAAGAAAATAGAAGAAGGCAACACAATAGGGGCGATCAGAGTCATCACCAGTGAAGACACAGTTGCCACCAGGGATGCCGATACAGCACAAGCCCTGAGGGAAAAACACCCACCCAGAGCTCCTCGTGACGACAGTGTTCCCCTAGTCGGTGTCACCAGAGCAGAACCCCTGTGTGTGCTCGAATCCATGGTGCATAAAGCAGCTTTATCCTTCCCACCAGAATCAGCAGGTGGGTTCACAGGACTAAGACCCAACCACATCAAACAAATGCTCAACCCTGCACTGGGAGACATTGCACAGGGTCTCCTGGTGGAACTAACTAGATTCGCCAACACATGTCTAGCTGGCAACATACCAGAGACCATACGGCCTCTCTTTTTTGGCGCTACCCTCTGTGCCCTGAGGAAAAAAGATGGAGGAATCAGACCGATAGCTGTGGGCAATTCACTCCGGCGTCTCCTCGCTAAGGATGCTGTTTAGAGCAGTTAGTCAGGCAGCAGCCGGCATTCTGAAGCCAAAACAGCTTGGGTTTGGCATTCCCCAAGGGTGTGAGGCAGCGGCTCATGCAGCTAGAGCCTACATTGCCAACATTGCGGAAGAAAAAGCCCTGATAAAGCTGGACATGCCTCCAAGCTAGAGGTGAAGCTGAACCAGTAGTAGAAAATGTAAATGAAAATAGCGACAGCACTAATTTCCCAGTCCAGCTTCCTAGGGATAATGCTGGCAATGAGAAAACTGTCATACATCTAGTACTACAATTGCTGGATTTACCTCAACCTGATCAGACTGCTGACTCATTACAATCCTTCAGCATGGAGTTTGAGTCACTACTAAGAACATTCAGTCTTAAGGTTGATATAATTACTAGTGAATGGATGACCAAAGTAGTCCTTCAACGAAAATTGTCCAGCGATATACTAGATGAATTATATGCACATCAACATAACACCATCCTGACAGTACAGGACATCACTGAAGGTTTACATTCCATCATAAACAAACGACGAGCAAATGAGGAAGTTAAAGCCTCATCAAAGCCTTCAGAAATAGAAAATAATAGTCAATTAAAGGGTAAAACAACTACCCTAAATAAACATCAACCAATTACTTAAACATCAAGTTGCAGAAATCCTGTCAATGCAGCAGAATCCTCCAAGCCTACTGTTACTAGTTCACCCAAACCGGTAACTTCCAAACGTGCAGTAGGCTGGGGGACATGTATGTTCTGCAAAAAGAAACATTCAACATACTGTTGTGCTAATTATCCAACCAGAGACACTCGTATTGAGCGACTCCAGGAATTAGGGAGATGTTCAAGGTGTCTCATGTCACACAACATAGACTATTGTGATACCCAATTCAACACCTGTAACAAGTGTAGAAGAGGTAGGCACCATGCAGCACTGTGCGAAATTAACGTATTCAAGACCCAAGGTGGATGATAGCATTCCCACCACTGTACAGTACTGCAAGGTGCAACAAACGAAGAGTGTCCAATCGGCAAAGTCTAAAGGTAATGCGACTTTGCCTACTGCCCAAATTACCATCCTGAATAAGAGGGCCAAGGTCCATACCCGTGGGTTGTTTGACCAAGGGTCCCAGAGAACATATGTCACTAAAAAGCTGGCAGATGAACTACAATTAAGGCCTGTAGCCCAGATGTCATTCAATATCTCAGGGTTTGTAACAGATGCAGGACCTCAAGTCTACCAGGTGGTACAACCATCAGTACGTTTAGGCAGGTACGTCTGTCGAGTACAAGCCATTGTGGTGGACAAAATACCAGTAGACCTACAAGTTCAAGGTCTGAGAGCAACAGCCAAATTCCTGAAAAATAGAGGAATAAAATTGGCAGATAATATTAAGTCTGATCACCTCACCGACTTCGGTCTCCTTGTTGGGACAGACTATTGCCATCGATTCATCGGTAGCCCTACTAAATATCAGGGCATAACCATGTTAAACTCTGCAGGAGGTAAATTACTCTCAGGCCCAGTATCAAGCCTGAGAAGACCTATGCCTGCAGATAAACAATACCAATAGAAATCTAAATTTGTCAGCTGATTATATTTCTCAAGTAGCATTATACTAAGGAGATTACAGATGACTATAACAACAGAGGTTGATGTTAGTATCATCATTTAAAGCTGAAGATGAGTTCATGAGGCCTCAGTGGCAAATCAGTGAACAGTAGCCTAAACAGCTACAAGTCACTGCGACCAATGTCACTGAACCCACTGCAGTCTCAGAACCATACTTTACTTTAATGATGAGCTATTCAAGCTTCTGAATCAATTAACTAAATTAAACCCCAATAAATCTGATGACTGATTTGATACATTTATTATTTAATCAAGATGTATTCCATGGGCCTCAGTGTTTATATATCAGTGACCAGTTACCTGAACAAACTTCAAGTTATATCTAATGTCACTTATCTCACTGCAGTCCCTGAATCATACTTGACTGTAGTACTTGATCACATCCAGTCTTCTGGGTTAAATAATATGTAATTAGGCTTGAATTTTAGCCTTTCAAGAGTTAACAGGGAAATGAAATCGCATTAGACTTCTAACCCCTGCAAATCTAGTACGGAACATCCGTCCTGTACGAACAGACGCACAAATGTGTGATTACTAACTACTGACATCAAATTAATCTAATAATTCGAAGGAGGAGTATCGGTGTTCGTCTGTTCTAAAGAGGACTTCGACCCGTGAGCAGCCCCCGGGGAATTATGTCGGAAAATCCGACACCATTTAATAATATTACATGCAGGCAGATAATATTGCTGCTGCGTTGTATAAACAAGTTACCCATAGAAAATGTAACTTGTAGTGGAATTTCCATCTATAGAAAATGGGATATTATTCCGACATACTATTATAAATTCACCACCTATTATGCTGGGAATAATTCTTAAATACATTAGTCTTTGGACTTTACCATCATAAAAACATCTCATATAAATTAACTTAATTATCAGAATTAAAATAGAGTAAATGTGACCCTTCTATCACTTACTGTCATCTGGACAATGTAGACCCGTAGCGTCAGGGAGGAGGGAGTGGTCAGCCATTGTTATTGTTGTTAGACCACAGAGTCGTGGAGCAAATTCGGCTCCTATAAATTCTCTTGGACGAAGTGTTATGGAAGATCAGAGTAGTGATCTGCCATCATCAACACGCTGTCATCAATTTCAAGGGAAGTGTCTTTCCGAAACCCGTTTATCTTTCATTTGTGGCCATTAATGTCAGTAGATATAGGGTGAGCCAGTTAGATCACAAATGATCGACTCAAGGTAATTAAGCCTAGGTCTTTATGGTTCCTTGTACAGTGTTTTCTCTGATATAGCTGTCATATATTAGGATTCTGGCTTCACAGCTAGCGCCCTTTTGACAGGTCAAGACGAGGAAGCATGCTTTGTGTACCAGTTACTGGGTGATGGAAGCTACCTCAAAGAGGATAATTTGGTGTCTACATCCTGGTTATACCTGGTGGACTAAGGCCTGCTGTACAAAAAAGATAAGGAACCTCTTTGTTACGGACCCGAGCCCAGCGTTCGAGCACGGAGCAGTGACGACCGCGCCATCTGTGGGTCAGCTCCCAAAACCCCCTCCAAATGGACGACGCCACCTAGTGAGGACGAGATATACTGGCCACAAGGGCTAGTTTCCCGTCCTGATCAGCTTATAACACAGCCGCTGCTGACCTCTGGTGAGGTGGAGCTTAGACAGCAACGCCATCTATGGAGTGGATACGTCGGGCGTTTGTGTCTAAGCCTGTAAGTGAGGTGCCCTAGAGTGTCCCTATTACTGATGACGTGTCTGATTACAGAGTCGACCTGGGACTGCTGAATCGGACAGTGGATCAGTCTACTCAAGGCAGCCGTCTTGTCTCGAAGTATTTGCTGCAGCAGCTGTGAGTCACCCCCCGGATGAACACTGTGGTGTTAGCCTGCCTGTGACGTGGCAGTTGAGGGATTGTCGTACCCGGGGCTGACTGGTGGAGACGCTTAACCACTGAGGCGTTGTGGTGAGGAGAGTGATCTGTGGGATCACACGAGGCTCCTGACTAGGGCTCGCAACCCTAGTATCGGTCGTGGAGTGGCCTACCCAGCGTTGCTGATTGGAACCTGCCAGCTACCGGCTGGACTTGTGGTTGATGGCCTCCACGACGGTGCCCCCAGTGGAACTGTGATTTGGTTGGCCTGTGGCCAGGGTAAACTCAAGAGAATCGAAGGATTCATCGTAAGGCCACAAGAGGATTAAGAGCTTAGCCTTGTTGAGCACCGTGAACGTCCAGCGTCCTCAGAGGAAGACTATGTTGTGTATTATAGTGTTTAACCCCCCCCCCCCTTTGTGTAACCTTTTATATATTATTTATGGTGACGGTAATAATTATATTATTTAGTTTTTGCCTTTATTTCCCTTCCCCTTTGATTTACTTGCGATACGGATCACATTCCTTGAAAGCCACTACTAGCTTGGGGCCGGATACCCTACCTCTAACAACATCAGAGAAAGAACCCGGTTGCGACCCGAGAGGGCTGTAACATAATTGGCATCCCCTGCGGGATCCGACCCCTTGTCAAGTATGTTTGACAGGGGTGGTGAAGTGGCGTAATCCCTGTAAATAATTCCCCCTGTGTGTGACTATTAGGACGTTATACGTCCTGTGCGGTGCTCGGTGTGACTAAGTGCAATATTGTGCAGTGCGGTGCTCGCTGTGATTAAGTGCAATATTGTATAGTGCGGTCCTCGGTGTGATTCAGTGCAATATTGCTGAGCGATATGCTCGCTGTGATTAAGTGCAATATTGTGTAACGCGGTGCCCGGTGTAATTACGTGCAATATTGGCAAGTGCAGTGTTTGGCGCGATAAAGTGCAATATTGACGTAGAACAGTGCTCCGTGCGTTAAGTGCTAAAGTGAAGCGGTGTGTTAAGTGCTAGTGTACCAAGTGAAGATGGCGGAAAAAGTGACCATAGACGATCTGGACGATGTTCAGGCTTTTCTGAACAGGGAGGACTGTCTTGCCAGATTGAAATATTTGGGCAAACAGGAACTTGTACTAGTGAGTGCCTACCTGGAGATCAAGATCCGTGCCAGTGATTCCCGTGTGGAGATCTTGTCCAAGGTTCACCGGCATTTGAAGGCAGAGGAGAAACAGGAAGGCGAGGCACCTAGTATAAAGGAAGGTGAGGAAATAGCTTCCACTGAAAAGGAAGGTAAGAGCAGTGATGTCGAAAGTGATGAGAGTGAACTAAATATAAGTTTACTTACTGTGAAAATGCGTGAACTAGAGATCCATCGTGAAATAGAATGGAAAAAGCTAGAAATCGCTAAAGAGAGAGAAGAGAAAGCTAGAGAGAGAGAAGATAAGAAATTAGAAATGGAAAGAGAAAGACAAGAAATGGAAAGAGAGAGATTAGGAAAAGAATTAGAGATGAGGCGTTTAGAATTAGAATGAGAAGAAAGAAGAGAAGAGCGAGAAAGAGCAGAGAAACGAGAAAAAGAAGAGCGAGAAAGAGCAGAGAAACGAGAGAGAGAAGAACGAGAAAGAGAAAGAGAAGAGCGAGAAAGGGAAGAGAAACAGCGAGAGAGAGAAGAAAAAGAAAGACAGAGACAACATGAGCTAGAAGTATTGCGATTAGGTGGTGGGAGGCAAAGAATGGAAACAAGTATTTTCGATCCGGTAAGGAACATCAAAATGGTCCCAAAATTCAATGAGAAGGAAGTGTCGAAGTTTTTCGCGGCCTTCGAGAAAGTCGCTGCCTCTTTGGAGTGGCCAAGGCAGAATTGGGCCATCATGATACAGTCAGTCTTGACTGGGAAGGCCCAAATCGCCTACTCCACGTTGTCCCTTGACGACTCCGGCGATTATGACAAGGTGAAGAAGGTAGTGCTCATGGCGTACCAATTGGTACTTGAGGCTTTCAGGCAGAAGTTCAGGAACCTGAAAAAGACCTCAGAGCACACTTACACCGAATTCGCCACTATCAAGGAGCGACTTTTCCAGGAATGGTGTGCCTCTCGGAAGGTGGAGACCAAAGAAGACCTCGAGCAGCTCATACTGTTAGAGGACTTCAAGGACTGTCTGTCTGGAGATCTAAAGACATACTTAGAGGAGCAGCAGGTGGAGACCTTGAGTGCGGCAGCCACCATGGCTGAGGAATACATCTTAACGCATAGGCCTTCTGCTAAGTACGTCCCGAGGAATTACCCACGCCGGTTTGACAAACCTCGTAATGACAAAGAGGAGACCCCCGTCCCACAAAGCGCTAAGAAGACGCCCCCAAGTAGCCCTCGAAGGACAAGTCCTAGTAGCCCGAAACACCGGAGTCCGAGGAGGAATATGGTGTGCTGGACTTGTGGGCAGAAAGAGCATGTAGCTGCTATGTGCCGAGGCAGAAGAGGTAGCGGCCCGCGTAGGGAGGTGATGTTAATGAGCTGTGTAACATCACCAGCAGGAAGCCAGTCTACGACTACTCAGGAAGAACCAAGTTTGTTCGCCCCTCACACTTCAAGCGGGTATGTAACGAGTGATCACACTGGTAGATCAGTTGTAGTGCTCAGAGATAGTGGAGCAGCCCAGTCCCTGATCGTGAGTAGCTCGTTACCCGAGGGAGTGAGTGTGGAAGGGAGACAAAAGGTTATCCTGGTTGGGTTTCCTAGGACGCAGTACGTCGCCCCTTAGTGCCGGTACATCTCGACTCGCCTTACTTCAGCGGCACATGTGCGTTGGCAGTAGTCGATACCCTCCCTATAGCTGGGATTGACTTGGTACTAGCCAACGACTTGGTGACAGATTGGAGCAACAATCATCCCAAGGTCGCGGACGAGCCAGCCGGAACAACAAGGTCTGAGGTAACAGCAGGCAGTGTTAATGTCCAGGTACAGACGGACCCGGAATTAAATACTATGTTTAATTTGTCCTCTACCCGACAGATTGAGAACGTTCTAGCAGAGTCTCTCGAATCGTTTCCCGACAAGAAGCATGAGGTTATGATGGCAGAAGCGACTGAGCGAGAAGAGAGGCCTCGTGTGCAAGTACCCAAGGATACCAAAGAGTCTGGAGCGAAGGCGGATGTGTACTTGCGGTATGGCAAGGTACAGCGTTCATTGAACCGGCCAGAGATTCCCCAGACGTCGGAGGTATGTGAGGTATGTGTAAAGGTTCTAGAGCCCTCTTTGGTCCAAACCAGGCTAATGGATGTAGCCGGCTATGGACATTTCAAGCTCAGGAAACTTGTCCCTAAGTTAACCAAATGTTTCCTAGCGGTATTTTTTGTTCTTGTGTGTGTTCTCAGTAAGGACCAGTGGACGACCCGACAGATGATGGCTCCCATGAACATCGTGAAGAGGTCCCAGGGATTGGAGATTTGCACTGCGAGTGATGCAGTCAAAGGAGGGACCTGGAAGGTGATGGTAGATACAGGAGGTACGAGACGTGATATTATGAGTGACTGTTTCCGACAGGTTGACACCCCCCGCGTGATTGCTGAGCCTAAATGCAGCGTTATACGGAACGTTGGTCGACCTGACGGTGGCAGAGCGAATGCCATCCTCGATGTACGAGCAGCCCTGTTGGGACTAGGTGTTGGCCTAGTAGAGGAGTATGCTGTGAGTACTGATTTAACTGTCGCTGTGACTCTAAATAATCCGACCCCTGTATTCCAGGTTCCCGTCTCCCTGAAGGACTACCGGACCGGTACTAGAAATGCCGTCTGTAACCAGCCATCAACGGTGCCATGACACAGGGAGGTGTCGAGTCGCCCCAGATCGTGTCTACACCGATCCTTACTCGAGACACGTGAGATTATGCTCCGGATTGACATCTCGGTGAAGGTGTGGGAAGTCACATCAGGCAGGTCATTGCCTTCCATCTGCAAGTTTCCTTTGTGCCAGAGTTCCCCAGTAGTACAGTTCTGTGGAAAAGACATCCTCGGCATTCCAGTTTATAAAGTACGTGAGGCTCAAATGAACTCAAAGAATTGAGTTCATTAAGAAAAACTATCTGGTCTTTGTTGCACGGCCATAAGCACAAAATATCATCAACATACCTAAACCAAACTACCGTGGTTATGGCCGTGCAACAAAGACCAGATAGTTTTTCTTAATGAACTCAATTCTTTGGTACCTTCAATAAAATTCACTTGTGAGACTGAGGAGAATGGTACTCTTCCGTTTTTGGACATTATGATTCATAGAGTCACTAGAAAGTTCAAATTTAATGTGTATAGGAAACCTACCAACGTGGGGTCGTATGTTCATTTTTATTCGAATCATCATAGTAAAGTTAAACAGGCAGTATTTTCAGGAATGTTTCTACGAGCTTTGAGGATTTGCAGCCCTGAGTTTTTTGATGAAGAGATTGCTAAAATATATGAAATTGGGAAGAGTTTACAATATCCTAAGAGGTTTTTGGATTTCTCGTTTGTACAAGCCAAGCGTACGTTTTATAATCACGTCCCTAAGGCGAAACCAAAAATTATTAACTCATTGGTGGTACCTTATGCGAGTGGACTTGAAAAATTGTCTCTGATTTTTAAGAAACTTAATATAAATTTGGTGTTCACTAATTGTACGATCAAATCCAATTTAATAAAAAACTCCCCTGATACAGCAGGTTGTGTGTATTCGATTCCCTGCAATGATTGTCATTCTGTGTACCTTGGACAAACAGGAAAGTCCTTACAATTGCGGTTGTCACAACATGCTTATAGTATTAGAACTGCCCAAACGTCTAATGCATTGTATCTACATACGAGTTTATGCGATCACAATATTAACTGGAATGGGGCAAAAAGCATTACCAATTGTGGGGATTTCGTGGAACGGAATTTGACTGAGTCTGCTCTAATCAGTCAGTGTCCAAATCTTCTTAATGTTAGTACTGGAATGTACAAACTTGATCCATTTTTAAGTTATAATATTGCACAACAGTTTAAGAAACAACTCTGATAGAGAGGCTTACAATGTCTCATTATAATTGTATATTCATATATTGTGTGTTCATGAGGCTTTTCTTTAATCTTTCATCCTTATTCTCTGACCGCTTAATCCTCTTTGACCATTCTAAGCTAAGCTATACCTGTTTTTGGTTAATTACACCTGACCAACCCTAGGGATGGGTTGGTCAGGTGTCGGCCTATATATCCTCCCCCTTCTCCCTTCTCCTTAGTCAGTCTGGTGTTGACAAAGGCTTTAACAAAGCCGAAACGTTCACCTCAATTCATATTTCTCTGTGGATTTTCCGCATAAAATGATCAGTGTTTTGTGATCGTCAATTGCATATATATATATATATATATATATATATATATATATATATATATATATATATATATATATATATATATATATATATATATATATATATATATATATATATATATGCGAACAAGCCTGAATGGTCCCCAGGACAATATGCAACTGAAAACTCACACCCCAGAAGTGACTCGAACCCATACTCCCAGGAGCCACGCAACTGGTATGTACAAGACGCCTTAATCCACTTGACATTCACGACCGGACATAATGAGGTGATAGGCGAGGCTATTTGAACCACCCCACCGCCGGCACTCGGATAGTAATCTTGGGCATAGCATTTTACCAAATCACCTCATTCTTTGGGGCACACGTGAGGAACACAAATGCGAACAAGCCTGAATGGTCCCCAGGGCAATATGCAACTGAAAACTCACACCCCAGAAGTGACTCGAACCCATACTCCCAGGAGCCACGCAACTGGTATGTACAAGACGCCTTAATCCACTTGACAATCACGACCGGACATAATGAGGTGATAACCGAGGCTATTTGAACCACCCCACTGCCGGCACTCGGATAGTAATCTTGGGCATAGCATTTTACCAAATCACCTCATTCTTTGGGGCACACGTGAGGAACACAAATGCGAACAAGCCTGAATGGTCCCCAGGACAATATGCAACTGAAAACTCACACCCCAGAAGTGACTCGAACCCATACTCCCAGGAGCCACGCAACTGGTAGGTACAAGACGCCTTAATCCACTTGACAATCACGACCGGACATAATGAGGTGATAGCCGAGGCTATTTGAACCACCCCACCGCCGGCACTCGGATAGTAATCTTGGGCATAGCATTTTACCAAATCACCTCATTCTTTGGGGCACACGTGAGGAACACAAGTGGATTAAGTGGATTAAGTGGATTAGTCAAGTGGATTAAGGCGTCTTGTACATACCAGTTGCGTGGCTCCTGGGAGTATGGGTTCGAGTCACTTCTGGGGTGTGAGTTTTCAGTTATATATATATATATATATATATATATATATATATATATATATATATGTGTGTGTGTATATCACGAAAATAAACACGTGATTAAGAATGTGACAATGAATGTGTTATTGAAGAAATAACATTATTTCTTCAATAACAAATTGTAAAAGAACCTATAACAGAAACATAATTGAATCTGCTTTGATACAGATCACCAAAGAAAGTAATTTGAATATTAGCAGTGGTCTATATAACTTAGATCCATTTCTAATAGATCAGCTAAAGGGCGATTTAAGTAGGATCATTGGAAAACATTTGTCTCACTAATTCATTGTATATATTTACCTCTTTATGTTATAATTACCTATGTATTGTGCTTGTATGTCTGCTGTATCAGATGGGCCATTGGGCTACATCGGATGGGCCAATTGGGTGCATCTGATGGGCCAATGGGCCGTCTGCGTTGTCCAAGTATTGTACCTCACCTCACTTCACCACTCGCTCCTGCCTATTTATACCCATCACTCGATCTGTAAAATCATTCCTTCTGAAGATGTATACGAAAGTACTTAAGGAAATTCCTGTTTCATTTTCCTCCGTGGTCTGACATTGTCATATATATATATATATATATATATATATATATATAGTATAGATATGTCAACTGGGAGTCCGAGTTAAGTAACATAGAGGACATCAACCTAGCAGTTCAATCTTTTCTTCAAAAAACTCTTAGCCTTTATAATACCCACTGTCCTATGCTTACAAAACAAGTCACAACCAAAAGGCTTAACAATCCCTGGCTTACAAAGGGAATACTTAAATCTATTAATAAAAAACATGACCTTGAGAAGAAGTATAGGTTAGGAATTGTCTCCAAAGAATTCTCAAAGAATTACTCATTATTGCTATCTAAGATAATTAGACGAGCCAAAACTAAATACTACGAAGATAAATTTACCCAAATAAAGAGCAACATTAAACAAACTTGGAGAACAATTTCACATATATTGGGATCAAAGAAGTCTTTAAATAACAAACCGACTCTCCTGTCTAATAACGATGGTCAGCTTTCAGCCTCTGATTCTGCTATTGAGTTCAATAGGTTCTTCTCTTCCATTGGTTCATCCCTTGCTAATGATATTCCATCTTCCAGTACTGACATTAAGGACTATCTTACAGGGAACTATCCCCAGTCTCTGTACCTAAAGCCTATTAATTCCATTGACGTCAATGAGATAATCCTTTCCCTTAAAACCAAGTCTGGTGCCCTTGAGGAGATACCAACTTTAATCTACAAAAAAAACTCCAGATCTTTAGCCCCTGCTATTGCTTTGCTCTTCAACAAGTCACTTGAACTCCAAACCTTTCCAGATATTCTAAAAAAAAGCGAGAGTAACGCCTGTCCACAAATGTGGTGATCTCACAGATGCTAACAACTACAGACCTATATCAATCCTTCCAAACTTGTCAAAAATTTTTGAAAAACTAATCTATAAGAAGCTTTACTCATATCTAGCCAAACTCAATATACTTAGCCCCTGCCAATATGGCTTCAGGCCCAAAAAAAGCACTAACGATGCACTTATTAGTATGCTTAACTCGATTCATACAGCTCTTGATAAAAATGAGTTCCCTGTTGGGTTATTTGTGGACCTGCGTAAAGCTTTCGATACTGTCAACCACCAAAACCTTCTTCTTAAATTACATCATTATGGTGTCAGAGGACACTCCCTACAATACCTCAAATCCTACCTTACTGACAGGCTCCAATGTGTTTCTGTGAATAATACAATTTCTCCCACCCTACCCATCAACATTGGTGTTCCCCAGGGCAGCATACTTGGCCCTCTCCTCTTTCTCATCTACATTAATGACCTTCCAAATGCCTCCCAACACCTCAAACCAATTCTATTTGCTGACGACACAACCTTCATTTACTCCAGTCCTGATCCCCTTGCTCTAAATGCCACAGTAAATACTGAGCTAAATAAAGTCCATCTGTGGCTAACTGCCAACAAACTCACCCTTAACATTGACAAAACTTTCTATATTCTGTTTGGCAATAAATCCTCTAATCAAATAAATCTCAAAATAAACAATACCCAAATTTGTAACAAATTAGATGGCAAATTCCTTGGCATTCTCATTGACCACAAGCTGAATTTCCAGGGACACATTCTAAACATCAAAAAAAGTTTCAAAAACTGTGGGCATTCTTTCTAAGATCAGATATTATGTACCATGCCCTGCCCTGGTGACTCTCTATTACTCCCTTATCTATCCATATCTCAACTATGGTATTTGTGCTTGGGGCTCTACTACCCAAAATCACTTACGTCCTCTAATTACTCAACACAAAGCTGCTATTAGGACAATATCCAATTCTGGCCCCAGACATCACTCGGTACCCCTACTCAAATCTCTGAATATGTTAGACATTAAGTCACTGCACATTCGCTCATGTGTATTATACATTTATAAAACGCTAAACTATAATGCCAATCCTGATCTCAAAAGCTTCATAGAAGGTTGTAACAGAACCCATGAGCACCACACCAGAAATAAATACAGTTTTGATATTCCTAGAGTACGACTTAATCAAACTAGAAATGCTCTACAAATCAAGGGGCCCAGAATGTGGAATGACCTTCCCAACCATGTTAAAGACTGTACCTCTCTCAACCAGTTTAAGTTAAAAACGAAGCTATACCTAATAAATTCCCTGTAACCTACCTTACCGCTCTATTGTCAACCCATGTATGTTTTTTGTTTTTTTTTGTTTTTCAAATCAACGCTGTTTGAATGTAATTTTCTGTAATAATTTGTAATTGTATTGGTGCTGCTTTTTCAACAATGTTCTCCCCTCTTTTACCTCTATTTTTATTTGTACTCAACGCATTTTTTTCTTTTTACCCATTAGTTTTAAGCTTTAGTCATTAGTGTTTTTTCCTGCCCGAAACGCTTTGCATAATTAGTGGCTTTAGGCATTGCATGTACTAGCTCTATCTATAAAGCCAACAAACTCTGTAAAATCTCTTTATGTATGTACCTTTACCTAAATAAAAATTATTATTATTATTATTATTATTATTATTATTATTATTATTATATATATATATATATATATATATATATATATATATATATATATATATATATATATATATATATATATATATATATATATATATATATATATTATTAAATATGACCGAAAAAGTAAGATTAATAATTCTAACACGAATTTTCTCAATATTTCGTACATTTCTTTTCACTGTTGGAGGTAATTCAAAAATCAATTCTCCAAAATTCATTTTTATTTCTAGTCTGACGCGACACGAGCGCGTTTCGTAAAACTTATTACATTTTCAAAGACTAGTTTACAAATACACAACTGAATAGAACTTACGCATCTCCGATTTTGTTTATATCTACATTTGAGTGAGGTGGATGGGGTGAGGTGGCATTAATAGGGTATTAATTTCATCAATACAAGACAGAACAAGAGGTTGCAATAATAGGGTATTAATTTCATCAACACAAGACAGAACACGAAACAATGGGTATTGAAATGGAAGTGATTGTAGAAAGCCTATTGGTCCATATTTCTTGTTGCTTCTATATTGGAGCGGAGTCTTGAGGTGGGTAGAATATAGTTGTGCATTAATTGGCTGTTGATTGCTGGTGTTGACTTCTTAATGTGTAGTGCCTCGCAAACGTCAAGCCGCCTGCTATCGCTGTATCTATCGATGATTTCAGTGTTGTTTACTAGGATTTCTCTGGCGATGGTTTGGTTGTGGGAAGAGATTATATGTTCCTTAATGGAGCCCTGTTGTTTATGCATCGTTAAACGCCTAGAAAGAGATGTTGTTGTCTTGTCTATATACTGTTTTTTTTGGAGCTTACAGTCCCCAAGTGGGCATTTGAAGGCATAGACGACGTTGGTCTCTTTTAAAGCGTTCTGCTTTGTGTCTGGAGAGTTTCTCATTAAAAGGCTGGCCGTTTTTCTGGTTTTATAGTAAATCGTCAGTTGTATCCTCTGATTTTTGTCGGTAGGGATAACGTTTCTATTAACAATATCTTTCAGGACCCTTTCCTCTGTTTTATGAGCTGTGGAAAAGAAGTTCCTGTAAAATAGTCTAATAGGGGGTATAGGTGATGTGTTAGTTGTCTCTTCAGAGGTTGCATGGTGTTGCATGTCTCTGAAGAGACAACTAACACAACACCTATACCCCCTATTAGACTAAGGAATTAAGGAACATATAATCTCTTCCCACAACCAAACCATCGCCAGAGAAATCCTAGTAAACAACACAGAAATCATCGATAGATACAGCGATAGCAGGCGGCTTGACGTTTGCGAGGCACTACACATCAAGAAGTCAACACCAGCAATCAACAGCCAATTATTGCACAACTATATTCTACCCACCTCAAGACTCCGCTCCAATATAGAAGCATCAAGAAATATGGACCAATAGGCTTTCTACAAACACTTCTATTCAGTATCCATTGTTTCGTGTTCTGTCTTGTGTTGATGAAATTAATACCCTATTAATACTCTTGTTCTGTCTTGTGTTGATGAAATTAATACCCTATTAATGCCACATCTTGTTCTGTCTTGTGTTAATGCCACATCACCCCTTCCACCTCACTCAAATGTAGATATAAAATCGGAGATGCGTAAGTTCTATTCAGTTGTGTATTTGTGAACTAAAGTCTTTGAAAATGTAATAAGTTTTACGAAACGCGCTCGTGTCACGTCAGACTAGAAATAAAAATGAATTTTGGAGAATTGATTTTTGATATGCCTCCAACAGTGAAAAGAAATGTACGAAAGATTGAGAAAATTCGTGTTAGAATTATTAATCTTACTTTTTCGGTCATATTTAATAATATATGTCTACAGGAAAGACTGCTACCAAAATATACTAATATATATATATATATAAATATGTATATATGTATATATATATATATATATATATATATATATATATATATATATATATATATATATATATTTATATATATATATATATATATATATATATATGTATATATATATATATATATGTATATATATATATGTATATATATATATATATATATATATATATATATATATATATATATATATATATATATATGTATATATGTATATATATATATATATATATATATATATATATATATATATATATATATATATATATGCGAACAAGCCTGAATGGTCCCCAGGACTATATGCGAATGAAAACTCACACCCCAGAAGTGACTCGAACCCATACTCCCAGAAGCAACGCAACTGGTAACTACAGGGCGCCTTAATCCGCTTGACCATCACGGCCGTCAAAAGGAAGTGATAGCCGAGGCTATTTGAGCCACTTCCCCGACGGCAACTCGGATGGTAATCTTGGGCATAGCATTTCACCAAATCACCTCATTCTTTGGGGCACACGTGAGGAACACAAATGCGAACAAGCCTGAATGGTCCCCAGGACTATATGCGAATGAAAACTCACACCCCAGAAGTGACTCGAACCCATACTCCCAGAAGCAACGCAACTGGTAACTACAGGGCGCCTTAATCCGCTTGACCATCACGGCCGTCAAAAGGAAGTGATAGCCGAGGCTATTTGAGCCACTTCCCCGACGGCAACTCGGATGGTAATCTTGGGCATAGCATTTCACCAAATCACCTCATTCTTTGGGGCACACGTGAGGAACACAAATGCGAACAAGCCTGAATGGTCCCCAGGACTATATGCGAATGAAAACTCACACCCCAGAAGTGACTCGAACCCATACTCCCAGAAGCAACGCAACTGGTAACTACAGGGCGCCTTAATCCGCTTGACCATCACGGCCGTCAAAAGGAAGTGATAGCCGAGGCTATTTGAGCCACTTCCCCGACGGCAACTCGGATGGTAATCTTGGGCATAGCATTTCACCAAATCAGGCGCCCTGTAGTTACCAGTTGCGTTGCTTCTGGGAGTATGGGTTCGAGTCACTTCTGGGGTGTGAGTTTTCATTCGCATATAGTCCTGGGGACCATTCAGGCTTGTTCGCATTTGTGTTCCTCACGTGTGCCCCAAAGAATGAGGTGATTTGGTGAAATGCTATGCCCAAGATTACCATCCGAGTTGCCGTCGGGGAAGTGGCTCAAATAGCCTCGGCTATCACTTCCTTTTGACGGCCGTGATGGTCAAGCGGATTAAGGCGCCCTGTAGTTACCAGTTGCGTTGCTTCTGGGAGTATGGGTTCGAGTCACTTCTGGGGTGTGAGTTTTCATTCGCATATAGTCCTGGGGACCATTCAGGCTTGTTCGCATTTGTGTTCCTCACGTGTGCCCCAAAGAATGAGGTGATTTGGTGAAATGCTATGCCCAAGATTACCATCCGAGTTGCCGTCGGGGAAGTGGCTCAAATAGCCTCGGCTATCACTTCCTTTTGACGGCCGTGATGGTCAAGCGGATTAAGGCGCCCTGTAGTTACCAGTTGCGTTGCTTCTGGGAGTATGGGTTCGAGTCACTTCTGGGGTGTGAGTTTTCATTCGCATATAGTCCTGGGGACCATTCAGGCTTGTTCGCATTTGTGTTCCTCACGTGTGCCCCAAAGAATGAGGTGATTTGGTGAAATGCTATGCCCAAGATTACCATCCGAGTTGCCGTCGGGGAAGTGGCTCAAATAGCCTCGGCTATCACTTCCTTTTGACGGCCGTGATGGTCAAGCGGATTAAGGCGCCCTGTAGTTACCAGTTGCGTTGCTTCTGGGAGTATGGGTTCGAGTCACTTCTGGGGTGTGAGTTTTCATTCATATATATATATATATATATATATATATATATATATATATATGTATATATATATATATATATATATATATATATATATATATATATATATATATAAGCTGTATATATATAAGCTGAATTTCCAGGGACACATTCCAAATATATCAAAAAAAGTTTCAAAAACTGTTGGCATTCTTTCTAAGATCAGATATTATGTACCCCGCCCTGCCCTGGTGACTCTCTATTACTCCCTCATCTATCCATATCTCAACTATGGTATTTGTGCTTGGGGTTCTACTACCCAAAATCATTTACGTCCTCTAATTACTCAACACAAAGCTGCTATTAGGACAATATCCAACTCTGGCCCCAGACATCACTTGGTACCCCAACTCAAATCTCTAAATATGTTAGATATTAAGTCACTGCACATTCTCTCATGTGTATTATACATATATAAAACGCTGAACTGTAATGCCAATCCTGACCTCAAAAGCTTCATTGAAGGTTGTAACAGAACCCATGAGCACCACACCAGAAACAAATACAGTTTTAATATTCCAAGAGTACGACTTAATCAAACTAGAAATGCTCTACAAATCAAGGGACCCAGAATGTGGAATGACCTTCCCAACCATGTTAAAGACTGTACCTCTCTCAACCAGTTTAAGATAAAAACGAAGCACTACCTAATAAATTCCCTGTAACCTACCTTACCCCTCTATTGTCAACCCATGTCTGTTTTTTTTTGTTTTTTTTTGAACACCGCTGTTTTGTAACAAACTAGGCTGGTTGTGAGAATTATTCCAGAAGGTTTCAGAAGTTTCGAGTAGGGACCTGACGCTCAACAACGCACATTCCTCTGGGAATTAGCAGGTCTGAGTCACAAATGGCGGGCATCTTTGTTCATAGTTTTGTATAATGAACCATCCTATAGTATTCAGTAATTTAGAGAAATTAGCCTTTATTCATTTTGTATTAAAATTGTATTGTATAATAGTACTGGGTACAATATCAAGAGTATTCTAATTGAGTTAAGTCACCATCAGTGACGTCACGAATCAGATCTAAGTTGTAAGGCGGAGTGACCGGCGGTCATAGGTCATCAGGGTTGACATGTCTACTATTTCTCATTTCTCACTATTTCTCATGTCTACCATTTTGGGGATCGGGAACAGCTCTGCCGTTAGATGCTTGTGTAATTTAATTTCAGTAAAATAATTCAACCAGTCTGGATCAATTCAGTACAAACAGAGGTTAATTGTTATAACTTAAACCTGGCTAAGTAACTTGGTAAAACTTATACTATGCGGAACAATACAATGCTCTAGTCTGGGCTAGACCAGACGAGGAGAAGTCAGTGTGGACTCCAGATCAACTGGGGGAGGTCAATCCATCTTACCTCTCCCAAGACCAGCCCAACATCTTCAGCTGGTAAAACGTAGAGGTATAGTTGCTATTGTTAATTATAGGGATAGTCTTCTCATTTGCCATTCAGGTCAAGTAGGGAGTGTTAAAGTGACAGGGAGTGAACATATTTAGATTTTGGTTTAGTTTTCTTTTAATAAATTCATTAGTTAATAATTTGCATTTTTATTGTTTCCATTTGTTTATGTTTACTTGTCCTGGTCACGTGGTCCACACGAGGCAGAGTTGGATTGGGCGCCGATTCTAACATCGAATCGGAATTCATCATTCCCGTGTAATTTATTCCACACTCAAGGTCATCGGTTTTAGTGGGGATCAAGCCCCAAGGTTGATTAATTAGCATGATCGATCCAGACCTCGATCATTGCTCAGTGTTACTGGTCTGGTGGTGGCGGCGGAGGCGACTCTAGGGTTTTGCTCAAAGCCTAGGTCACGTCATACTGGTTGTAGAATCCTAAGTCGGTCAATCGTCTTAGGACCACGTGGCGTGGAGTTGGCTTTGGTAAAAGTTTTTGGAGTCCCTTGTAGAGAATAAAAAAGTAAGAATACGGGTAGAAGAGAGGGGAAGAAGGAAAGATTAGTTGAGAAACCCTACCCGTGTTACAATGGTGCACAGCGGTGGTTTCAACAATTTTGTTGGAAATTGTTGAAAGGCTCACGCGTCTAGCCATTCGAACACGTGCGTGGATGCTAAGGAGACAGCCGCGGGCCAGGATTAGTCGTGCGCCCCACAACAGTGCGTTTGAGTGGGGATTGGCGAATCTTGGGTTCATGCGGGCTGATACGATTAAGGTTTAGTTAGTAAGATTAGGCTGTTAAGATTTATTGAAAAGGAGACCGCTCCGAGTTGATTGGACTGGGTACCATACTCGACCCATTGCAATTAATTCAGAGGTATTGGGAGCCGCCATACTCTCAACAGCAGTTCCTTGTGGGCTGTCTGGGCGGATATATCTGTGGGACGCCAGGAGATAGATCCGAGGGCGTTGTTAGACGACCCAAAACGCTAGGAAAAACGTAAATCCGTGAAGGGCGTTGCGGCCTCCGAGGGACGGACTAGTAACCTACCTAGCAGCGATTCAACAACTAAGTGATCGCACACTTAGTGGAGGTTGAGTCGTCCCTAGTCGTAATTGTTGCTGAAAGCTGCGTGTCGCTCTGTTGGAACCCAGATGGTCGAGACCCCTAGGCTTGGTGTGGTACGGCGAGCCGGTAGGAGCAATTATAAGATTAAGTCGAGTGCATTTTTGAATTAGGTATACTTAAATTTATAAAGTAATTCCTTTTATTTGCGTTGTTCTAGTGATTAATTTTTGTTTCCCCTAAATTCAATCCCCGGTTAAAAATTTTCCCAAGTGTTTAGCATTTTCTTGCATATTAGGCTAAGTGCGTACATTAAGTTTTGCTATTCCCTGTTGTAGTAGTCTAAGTCAGAGGTGTTGGTTCTAGAGCATAGTTAACCCTCTGGACTTAGGGCTATATGTTGGTCACGAAAGATAAGTGAAGGAGTTTAAGGGATAGTAATTTTCGTGTAAATGTTTTATAGAGTCCATGGAATATTTCTAAGTATTTTGGGATAAGTTTTCGGCTAAGTCAACGTCGGAAAGTCGTTAACTGTAATTAATTTGTATTCATGGGTCACGTATATGATCTGGGTATCATTAGGATTCCCCAGTCGATGCGAGTGATATTTTCTAGTTTTTACCAGTAAGACGGTAGAATTGTGTTTTGAGACTTAAAATTTTTTGTAGAAACAGACACGTAGGTGAAAAATTTTCTAAGTCCAGCTTGGGCTAGAATCTGACTTTTTGGCGAAAATTCGAATTTTCATGTTTTGTGTATATTCTGGGGCCAGTATTACCCTCTAGTGCGCGCAAGGGACGTAATTCTGTCCGTAAGCATTAAACAGTGATAATTACATTTTTGCCGAATTTAGTTATTTTTCGAGAAAATCGTGTTGTAATTTTGTCAGAGTCCATTTGAGGTGAAAATCTCGGATTTTGACGAAAATTCGAATTAATGAGTGTTGAAACCGCCCGATGTGTCAGTATTGTTCTGTATACAACGTCAGTATTAAATAATAACGTATTTATATCTGGGAACGAGAAACCCAAATTTTTGTGAATAAAAGGAGTTTTGTGATATTTGGGGTGATAGAATTTTTTCCCTCGGAGTCAGAAAAATTGGCAGAGTCCAGTATTTGAGTAAAAACGCAGTTTTTGATAAAAAAATTCAATCTTTGGTAAGCAAATATATGTCCTGGGTGTCTATATTAATCGCTAGAGCGGTTTATTAACGTAAAACTAGTTATTTTCCTTCAGAACAAAAATTTTGATTTTTCAGCGTTTAAGCGAAAAAGCGCGGGACTTAGTTTTTTCAGCGCAGCTGGTCCCGCTCCCATCAGTCATCAGGGGCCACGCTGCTCACTTCAAGTGCGTTTAGTATGCAAGTACAGTAAATATTCTTTATTAATCCATCACGAGTGCTGCGCGTTAGTTGCGTTATCATTTAAATTGTTTTATATAAAATAGATTCTTAATTTTTTTTTTAATGTAAAGGACTTAGGTTCTGCAATAGAACTGCGGGATATTTCACGGTCAGACACGAGTGCGGGGCAGACACTCATTCATTGAATTCACTTCAGCGATTCTCTCGATTAATTGTTGTTTTTCCTATTTTGGGAATTTAGTAGTTTTCTCTTGGAAAAGAGTTGTGATTTTTTTTTATTTGTATAAGGTTACGGTTGTAGTGAGTCCGGGTCGAGGGTGCACTAAAGGGTAGTTTAGAAGAGACGTGGCACACCAGAAACCTCAGGAAATGTTTAACCCAGACAGTGACCAGTCAGTAGAGACCAGTGGGAGTGGAAGTGTAGGGGACAGCACCTCTTCCGACACCACTGGGGATCGCTCAGGTGGCTCAACTGACGCCACAGGTGGGGTCAGTGGGACTGAAGCGACGAGTTCACGGGTTCGGCATGGGACTGGGCAGTCGAGGGTATCTTTCCATCCCTGGAGAGATACTATTATTGACATGAGTGGGGAGTCTTGCGAGGAGTCGTCACAAGAGTGGGGAGAGCCGTCTTGGGTTCCCCCACAAATAACATCGACGCCATGCCAACAGGGCAGACAGGGAGATGGACAGGGGGCCTCAGTTAGTATGGCAGGACGTCCCACTTCGCTCGGTAGAGAACAGCAACCTGTTCAACGGGAACATGAACAACCACACCAACAGCAGGAACTACCCAACATAACACCAATACCACAACACCTAGGTACACCTCATCCGTCACTACAACAACCCCAACCCCACCTCCCATACCAACCCCATCCTCAATTCCCATACCAACCCCATCCTCAATTCCCATAACAACCCCATCCTCAATTCCCATACCAACCCCATCCTCAATTCCCATACCAACCCCATCCTCAATTCCCATACCAACCCCATCCTCAGTTCCCATACAAACCCTTCCCCCAACCCCAGGCCACTCCATACCCATTCCAACCCCAGGCCACCCCATACCCATACCCATTCCCACCCCAGGCCACCCCATACCCATTCCAACCCCAGGCCACCCCATACCCATTCCAACCCCAGGCCACCCCATACCCACCCCAACCTCAATCCACACCCCAACCTGAGGTCACCCACACCATACCTCAATCCACACCCCATCCCGAGGCCACCCACACCATACCTCAGCCTCAACCCCAACCCGAGGCCACCCACACCATACCTCAACCCCAACCTCCATCCACACCCCATCCCAAGGCCACCCACACCGTACCTCAGCCCGAACCCCAACCTCAACCCAGTTCCCAACCCCAGGACCCACCCACTGCCAGTAGCCCGCTTATATTTGTGCTGCTTTTTCAGCCATGTTCCCCCCTTTTTTTATCTTTATTTTTATTTGTTCTCAACACATTTTATTCTTTATACTCAATTAGTATTAAGCTTTAGTCATTAATGTTTTTCCTGCCCGAAACGCTTTGCGTAATAGTGGCTTTAGGCATTGTATGTACTAGCTCTATCTATTAATCCAACAAACTTTGTAAAATCTCTTGTATGTATGTACCTTACCTAAATAAACATTTATTTATTTATATTTATTTATTTATATGTATATAGTATAGTGCCTTTGCAATAATGTACCAATGTGTGTATTTTCATAACCCATTTTAAATTCTTGAAAAATATATAACTACATAGTGAATGCAAGTCAATGTGTATTTATTTATTTATTTATTTATTTATTTATTTATTTATTTACTTATATACAAGAAGGTACATTAGGTTAGAGAGAATACATAGCATAGTATTTGCAATCTTGTAAAGCCAATAGTACGTGCAGCGTTTCGGGCAGGTCCTTAATCTAACAGATAATTTTAAGTAGGTAAATTCTAGCAGAATTAATAAAATTATAACAAATACATTGCAAGAAAAAAATGAGATGAGAGAGAATAGTAAGTATATTAAAGCACATTGGTTTATTAAAGCTCTGGTTGATTACATTGACAACTTGATTGGTAATTTAAACAAGATTAACAGACACCATACAGCAGATTGACAGCACATATAAGACAGCAATGATCACAATGGTAAAGATGTTCGGATTGGGTACATAAAGATTGGGAGATTGGGTAGCAATAGATACAGTGCAATTTTAAAGCAACAAGGTAAAAAAATACTATGCAGATGAGATTAGGTACTTTTTAGTTTGTTTTTTGAATGACGCAAAAGTTGGACAGCTTTTCAATTCATTAGGGAGTGAGTTCCATAGACTGGGTCCGTTTTTATTTTATTTATTTATTTATTTATATACAAGAAGGTACATTGGGTTTGTGAGAATACATAGCATAGTACAGTAATTGCACTCTTGTAAAGCCACTAGTACGCGCAGCGTTTCGGGCAGGTCCTTAATCTAACAGATAATTTTTAGTAGGTAAATTCTATCAGAATTAATAAAATGATAACAAATACATTGCAAGAAAAAAAACGAGATGAGAGAGATTAGTAAGTATATTAAAGCACATTGGTATATTTAAGCTCTGGTTGATTACATTGACAGCTTGATTGGTAATTTAAACAAGATTAATAGACACCATACAGCAGATTGACAGTACATATAACAAGACAGCAATGATCGCAATGATAAAGATGTTCAGATTGGGTACATAAAGATTGGGAGATTGGGTAGCAATAGATACAGTGCAGTTTTAAAGCAAAAGGTAAAAAACTATGAAGATGAAATTAGGTACTTTTTAGTATTGTTTCTGAATGATGCAAAAGTTAGACAGCTTTTCAATTCAATAGGGAGTGAGTTCCATAGACTGGGTCCATTTATTTGCATAGAATGTTTACACAAATTAAATTTGACTCTGGGGATATCAAAGAGATATTTATTTCTGGTGTGGTGATAATGGGTCCTATTGCATCTGTCCAGGGAGAGTTTCAGAGCAGAATTTGCATTTAAGAACAGGGTTTTGTAAATGTAGTTGATACAAAAGAATTTGTGGAGTGAGATTATGTTTAGCATGGTCAGGGAGTTAAACAAGGGGGCTGAGTGTTGTCTGAAAGCAGAATTTGTTATTATTCTGAGAGCAGATTTTTGCTAGGTGATGATGGACTTGAGGTGGTTTGCAGTGGTTGAACCCCATGCACAGATACCATAATTAAGATAGGGATAGATTAGTGCACAATATAGAGAGATGAGAGCAGAGTTAGGTACATAATATCTGACTTTGGAGAGTATCCCAACTGTTTTAGAGACTTTCTTAGTTATGTGTTGTATGTGGGTGCTGAAGTTGAGTCTCTTGTCTAGGAATAGGCCAAGAAACTTTCCATCATTTTTATTGCTAATGTTTACATTATCTATCTGAGGCTGAATTGCATTTGTAGATTTGCTTCCAAATAAAATGTAGTAGGTCTTTTCTATGTTAAGTGTTAGTTTATTGGTTGACATCCATAAGTGGACTTTTTTTAGTTCATTATTAACAACATCATTTAGTGTATGTGGGTTGGGGTTGGAGTAGATGAGGGTAGTGTCATCAGCAAACAAAATAGGTTTCAGAATGTTAGAGACATTAGGCAGATTATTAATGTATATAAGAAATAGGAGAGGTCCCAAGATGCTGCCCTGTGGCACTCCAACAGTTATTGGTAGAGTGGGAGAGGTTATATTATTGATGGTTACACATTGGAGTCTGTCACTAAGATAGGATTGGGTATAGTCCAGTGCATGGCCTCGAATTCCATAATGATGGAATGTTCCGAACCATAATGGAAACAGGCCCAACTATGGGATGGGTTACCCCAAGTTTCGCGTTTCCAGAAGGGTCGCCCATGTTGGAAAAGACGAACGCCGAAAGAATATTGTTGAAAACATCTTGATGACTTACTAAACCAAAATTATTTATTAGTCAGAAGAAAGACAAAAACGCGATCTATATGTAAAACCTCTACCAGACAAATATTTTAAGTAAAACCGAAGATATTTGTAGTTTTATAAAAGGGTCAGTTTTCATTGCTCGTCGAGCTCGAAAACCGCAGCATTCATCTCAGAACCATGCCTATTTCACGCAGATTCCTTAATAAACGTAAGAGTTTTATATGTCACAAGAAAGATAGAAATATAAGCTTCATTCTAAATACCTTACCATGGGCATATTTAAATTTAAAGCGAAGATACATGTACTTTTATAATAGCCGAGCTTTGACCCCGGACAGATTGATCGACCGAGCAACTCTCTCTCAGAACAATGTTTATTTCACGTGAATTCGTTAATAAACATATATGTTTTATATGTCTCAAGAAAAGCAGACATATAAGCTTCACTTTAAACACTTTACCATAGACATATTTAAAGTTCTAATGAAGATACATGTATTTTAAAAATTATGGAGCTCCCACCCCGTACAGACTGAACGACAGAGTAACTCTCTCTCTCAGATCAATGTTTATTTCACGTAAATTCGTTAATATACACAAATGTTTTATATGTCTTAAGCAAGATAGAAATAAGAGCTTCATTTTAAATACATTACAATATACATATTTATAGCTCAAGTGAAGATACATATGTTTTTATAGTAGCGCTCAGTAGCTTGCCGGGCATGGAGTGCAGACACCTACGCACTTGCCGATATATTGTATAATTAACAAAGATACGCTAATAAAGCCTAAAATCTTATATGCCTCCAGAAAGACCGAGATATGAACATTATTATGAATGCACCAAATGAAATATATATTATGTTCGAGAACAAAGATATATCAATTTTAAATTAAGTTTCGACTCTTGCTCGGGCGAGAGAGATGGGGCGACTCTCGCCCCATCTTTTGGAGATTCTGTCCACTAAAGACCCAAAGCTACTCAAACCCTCCTTGCATTATTTAAGTAATGAAGTAATATGGTATATTTACTCACTATAATGTGGGTGCTGAATGCAGAACATGAGAAAACATATATTTACTCCAAACTAATGTAATTTCATTATGCAATAAGTAAATAAGTAGCATCAAAGGAAGTCGACGGTCCAAGCGTCAATGTTGTGGAGCGACTTATCCAAGATATATCGTTGTTTGGAAAGTGTTTGTTGGCATATCCAGTTGTCGCACTTCTCTGCACAAATTATCACAAATTTAAATTATAATGTTAACTAGTAGAATACGTATTTTTAATCAATCTAACATAACTAACCAGAAAACATTTAACATTTATTAAAAAATATATGTTTGGAAGTTAAATCGACTTCATAGGACAATAGTTTTGTTATATATACTCGTTATTCGTTGACATGCGTTCGCTACTTAAACTACCATGTACTGTACTTATGTAAAATCTCCCATGTCTCTTCGCTCATCTCACCGAACCCTACAGGCTCTGTGATATATTGATTAATTAATTGAGATTCACAAATAAAGCTTATAATTGTTTATGTTATCAAAAAGGCAGAGCTTAGTTTAGTTCATTTATTATGCACCCCATACCCATCCTATGGGCGATAGTGGAGTGTTACAGAGGCACATAATGGGCTCAGGGACTGAACCCCACAATTCATATAGCCAAGCAAGTTATAATCTTGATAAGCTAGTTACAAAAGTCAATGCACATTGTCACATCAACAATGGGCTCGAGACCGGCCACAAGTACAGTTTATAATTTAAGCAACTGACATATATGGAGGGCTAGTGTCACATTGATATGTTTATCCTACACATAACCCCCTCTCCCCCATCCAATGGGCAGCGGTGGATAGGTTACAATCAAGTCGTTTTTTGCGTTTTATTCAGAGATTAGATCTTATTGGGTGAGGAAAGATATTCATATTTTAAAGAAGGCTTCTTGGCTGATGCTCTCCATTGATGGAAAATATACAACCTTTTGAAAATCAATGTTAGTTTGATCTAGATATTGTAATTAACGAAAGTATTTATGTCATCAGAAAGGTAGAAATATAGGCTACATTTAAAATCCTTTGTCATAAATATAACTAAAGTGAAAACAAAGGTATATGCGTTTTGATAGTTACTTGATGGCTAGCTCTGAAAGTGTGAAGCCCTGCACACCAGTCAATAAATTGTATAATTAGTTTCCATATATTTTAATTAATCTTAAAAATCTATATGTCAGAAGAAAGGAAGATGTAGCCGTTAATGTGACAACATTTAAAAATATATATCTCTTAAGTTAAATAAATAATACCACCTTATCGCCGGTGTCCGGACACATGAAAACTACCTAGGTATCAGTATCCTGCCAGGCGGAGATCACAGGCTGCACATTACTGATAAATTATGTAATGCACTACTTGTGGTCGATCTCGAACCCATTTATGATGTGACGACTTATAGTGAATTTTGTAACTAGCTCATCAAGATTGTAACGTACTTAGCTAAATGAATTATGGGGTTCGGTCCATTCATTTTCTTTCTTTATTATGCACCCTATAATATCCATCCCGTGGGCGATGGTGTAAAGGATTACAGAGGCCCATAATCGGTTCAGGAACTGAACCCTCTAGTTCGTTTAGCTAAGCAAATAACAATCTTTTGACGCTAGTTACAAAATTATTAATGTACACATACTTATGCATACATGTACATATACATACGTATACATATATACATACACATACATATTTAATCACCCACACAAATACACACATTAGTAATCTTTTGTGTCACAAGTAATTCAACAAGAGGCTCACAACAGTCACTATAAAAGGCACTTTACATCTATGAGGAGTCGCACAGTTGCTAGTCTTGCTCCACACCCACCCAACTGGGCGGCAGCTTTACAGTCATGTGCTCCACACCCACCCAACTGGGCGGCAGCTTTACAGTCATGTGCATGCATTACCTACAGTAAGCAAATTTTGGATACTTCGCTAAGATTTCGGGCAGCACATCATTATGAATGAAGTACTTATACACATTTCATGGACACTATTGATGTTGTTATCTTTAAATTCCGCGATTTTTTCACATTCCATTATATAATGACGCAAAGTATGCGAATAGTTCTGCTGACAGAGTTTACATTTAGTCAAATCTACATCATCAGGTGTTACATTCCCAGAGGTACTTGTAACTGAGCCTAAACCTAGCAGTGGTAACATCTAGAAGTCTGCTAACATTATTGGATGACCCATAGACGTGTATTCACTCTCGTATTCTTGAAGATATCCTCACAGTATACCCAAAATTTGCCAGTGCAGGCTATTAAACACATGGCTCTGTATGACTAACCATCCTGCGAGATGGGGACTTGTATTACCACTGCTGCCTTATTCAATCTTGTGTTGTTGATATCCTCAAAATGCATCCGGAGTCTGCCAGTGCAGACCGCTTATCACATGCCTCTGTATGACTAACCATCCTGTGTGATGGGGATTTTTTAGCATCACCTAGTTAGCTTATTTGACACACTACTCCACTTCATATAGTCTAGGGTAGCTGCACTAATGCAGATGTACCTCATATCTTAATAAAAAAAAAATGTCACACATTAACCTACAGTTCCTGTGATATTTAAACTCCTCATCACAGTGGCGTCTCACCAATATAAACTGTATTGGATTTTGTTCCGAAATAGCTATATGCTGACTGGACGTGTATGTATGTATGTATGTATATATGTATGTATGTATGTATGTATGTATGTATGTATGTATGTATGTATGTATGTATGTATGTATGTATGTATGTATGTATGTATGAATGTATGTATGTATGTATGTATGTATGTATGTATGTATGTATGTATGTATGTATGTATGTATGTATGTATGTATGTATGTATGTATGTATGTGTGTATGTTTGTATGAATGTATGTATGTATGTATGTATGTATGTATGTATGTATGTATGTATGTATGTATGTATGTATGTATGTATGTATGTATGTATGTATGTATGTATGTATGTATGTATGAATGTATGTATGTACGCATGTATGTATGTATGTATGTATGTATGTATGTATGTATGTATGTATGTATGTATGTATGTATGTATGTATGTATGTATGTATGTATGTATGTATGCATGCATGTATGTATGTATGCATGTATGTACTCACCTATATGTACTCACCTATATGTGCTTGCAGGATCGAGCATTGACTCTTGGATCCCGCCTTTCTAGCTATCGGTTGTTTACAGCAATGACTCCTGTCCCATTTCCCTATCATACCTAGTTTTAAAAGTATGAATAGTATTTGCTTCCACAACCTGTTCCCCAAGTGCATTCCATTTTTCTACTACTCTCACGCTAAAAGAAAACTTCCTAACATCTCTGTGACTCATCTGAGTTTCCAGTTTCCACCCATGTCCCCTCGTTCTGTTATTATTACGTGTGAACATTTCATCTATTTCCACTTTGTCAATTCCCCTGAGTATTTTATATGTCCCTATCATATCTCCTCTCTCCCTTCTTTTCTCTAGTGTCGTAAGGTTCAGTTCCTTCAGCCGCTCTTCATATCCCATCCCTCGTAGCTCTGGGACAAGCCTCGTCGCAAACCTCTGAACCTTCTCCAGTTTCTTTATGTGTTTCTTCAGGTGGGGGCTCCATGATGGCGCGGCATACTCTAAGACAGGTCTCACGTAGGCAGTGTAAAGCGCCCTAAAAGCTTCCTCATTTAGGTTTCTGAATGAAGTTCTAATTTTCGCCAGTGTAGAGTACGCTGCTGTCGTTATCCTATTTATATGTGCCTCAGGAGTTAGATTAGGTGTCACATCCACTCCCAGGTATCTTTCTCGAATCGTTACAGGTAGGCTGTTCCCCTTCATTGTGTACTGTCCCTTTGGTCTCCTGTCACCTGATCCCATTTCCATAACTTTACATTTACTGGTGTTAAACTCCAGTAGCCATTTCCCTGACCATCTCTGCAGCCTGTTTAAGTCCTCTTGGAGGATCCTACAATCCTCGTCTGTCACAACTCTTCTCATTAATTTTGCGTCATCTACAAACATTGACATGTATGATTCCACTCCTGTAAACATATCATTTACGTAAATTAGAAAGAGGATTGGTCCCAGCACCGATCCTTGAGGTACTCCACTTGTTACTGTTCGCCAGTCCGACTTTTCGCCCCTTACCATTACCCTCTGGCTCCTTCCTGTTAGGTAGTTCTTCACCCATACTAGGGCCTTTCCGCTTACTCCTGCCTGCCTCTCAAGTTTGTATAGCAGTCTCATGTGCGGTACCGTATCAAAGGCCTTTTGGCAGTCAAGAAATATGCAGTCTGCCCAGCCTTCTCTGTCCTACCTTCTCCTTGTTACTTTATCATAGAATTCTAAAAGGTTTGTTAGGCATGATTTCCCTGTCCAGAACCCATGTTGGTGCTTGTTTACAAACCCAATGCTCTCCAGGTGCTCAACAAGTCTTAGCCTAATTATTCTTTCAAGTATTTTGCAGGGGATGCTTGTCAGTGATACGGGTCTGTAGTTAAGTGCCTCCTCCCTATCACCCTTTTTGAAAATCGGTACGACATTTGCCTCCTTCCAGCAACTGGGCAATTCTCCCGACATAAGTGACTCATTAAAGATCATTGCCAGAGGCACGCTGAGAGCCTGCGCTGCCTCTTTAAGTATCCACGGTGATACTTTGTCTGGTCCAACAGCTTTATTTGCATCCAGTGTTGTCAACTGATTCATTACATCCTTTGCTGTCACCTCTATATCTGATAGTCTTTCATCTTGGGTAATCTCTTCTAACAATGGGAGCTGCTCAGGCTCGGTTGTGAACACTCCATGGAATTTTGCATTCAGTACCTCGCAGATTTCCTTGTCGCTTTCTGTATATGCCCCTTCTGTTTTCCTCAGTCTTGTCACTTGGTCATTTACCGACATCTTCCTTCTTATATGGCTATGTAGTAATTTTGGTTGCTTTTTCGCTTTGACTGCAATATCGTTCTCATAATTTCTTTCCGACACTCGTCTTATGTTAATGTAATCATTCCTAGCTCTGTTACATCTAATCCTGTTGTCCTCTGTCCTTTGTCTTCTGTACTTCCTCCACTCCCTCCTGCTTCTCACCTTTGCTTCCTGACACTGTCTATTAAACCATGGGTTATTATATTCCCTCCTGCTTTTTTCCTTTATTGTTGGAATAAATCTATCTTCAGCCTCCTTGCATTTCAATATGACTTGGTTCATCATACCTTGCACTGTTTTTCCTCTAAGTTCTTCCTCCCACTGCACTTCTCCCAGGTAGTCCCTTATCCTTCTGTAGTCCCCTTTTCTGTAATCAAGTCTCCTTTCCCGGACCTCTTGTCCTTTGGTCACAATTTTAAGCTCCATCATGTAGTCAAAGACTAGGACACAATGGTCACTAGCTCCTAGTGGTATTTCATGTTCCAACTGCTCGATGTCTTCTACATTCTGAGTGATAATGAGATCTAATAGGCTGGGCGTATCCCCTCCTCTTTCCCTAGTATCTTCTTTCACATGCTGTGTTAGGAAATTCCTGTCAATAACGTCTACCAGCTTCGCTCCCCAGGTCTCCTCCCCGCCATGGGGATTCCTCGTTTCCCAATCTATCTCTCCGTGATTTAGGTCCCCCATGACCAGCAGCTTCGCTCTCATTCTATGCGCTAAAGTTGCTGCCCTCTGCAGTTCATCCATACATGTCTTGTTGCTGTCCTCGTACTCCTGCCTGGGCCTTCTACTGTTTGGTGGGGGATTGTAGAGTATCAAGATTACAATCTTCTTCCCATCCACTGTCAGAGTTCCATGTACGAAGCTTGTGCTTTCATTGGTACCCGGATTTTCCAGCTCATCAAACTTCCATTTCCGCTTTATTAGTAGTGCCACTCCTCCTCCCTGTTTCTGTGTCCTTTCTTTTCTTATCACCTGGTACCCCTCTGGAAAGATTGCATCCGAGATCATGCCATTTATTTTAGTTTCCACTATTGCCACTATGTCTGGGTCTGCCTCACTAACTCTTTCTTTTATCTCTTCTGCTTTATTGGCTACCCCATCAGCATTGGTGTACCAAACCTTGAGACTCTTCTTGGAAACTCGGGTGTCAGAGTTCCCCCTTTCACCAGGGGTCTGGGGGGAACTGGGGGGTGTCTGGGGGGCAAGTGGGGGCTGTGGGGGTGAGTGGGGGGGTGCTAGGGGGGTGCCTGGGAGTGCCTGGTAGGCGAATGGGGTCTGGGCATCTAGGGCGGTAAGAAGGGCATAATGGGTCTGAAAGTTAGGGGTCTGAATAGCATAGGGGGGTTGAGAAATAGAGTGAGACTGAGAGTCAGATAGTGGTTGAGAGGTTGGGGGGAAGAGGGATACTGAGGGCGGAGAGCTGAGATGAGAATGGAGCATGGGTGCTGGGAGTGGAAGAGAGGGTATATTAGTTAGGGGGGAATCGGGGGTAGGTGGGGGTTTTGGGGTAGAAGAGGGGAAGAGGGAGATGGGGGAAGGTGTTAGGGGGTCACAAGGTGAGGGGGTTAAATGTGGGCTGGAGGTGCATAGGAGGGGTGAGGGTTGGGTGGGGTTTGGGGGTATGTATGTATGAATGTATGTATGTATGTACACATGTATGTATGTATGTATGTATGTATGTATGTATGTATGTATGTATGTATGTATGTATGTATGTATGTATGTATGTATGTATGTATGTATGTATGTATGTATGTATGTATGTATGTGTGTATGTATGTATTTCCAATCACGTTAATAGAGCTGATAAGTTTGAGTGTAACCTTGGATTGTCAATGAGCAATCTGAGAGCAGCAGTACACCGAGAACTTCAACAAGATCTTGTAGATCTGAGGCAAAGTGAAATTGACACCAGTAATTCCATCTATCATCATACTATCATGCAAGAGGAGCCACACATCTATGGATCATCCAATAAAATCAGCAGACTTCTAGATGTTACTACTGCTCGGCTTAAACTCTGTTACAAGTATCTCTGGGAATTCTCATTATCTGCTGATGTAGACCTGACCAAATGTAAACTGTGTCAACAAAATTATTCGCACACCCTCCGTCACTATGTGATGGAGTGCGAAAAGATACGTGAATTTAGAGACAATTCTATAACCAATGTTCCAGCGATGTGTCAATATTTCATTCAAAATGATCTGCTACCAGAAATTTTAGCCAAGTATCCCCAGTTTGCTAACTGTAGGTAGTAACTGAGTGATTGTAACCTATCCACCGCTGCCCACTGTATGGGGGGCGGTGTGCAGGACAAACATATAAATTTTGACACTAGCTTTCCACATATGTCAGTTGCTTAATTTAGAACCTGTACTTGAGGTCGATCTCGAACCCATTGTTGATGTGACGACTTACATTGAATTTTGTAACTAGCTCATCAAGATTGTAACTTGCTTAGCTAAATGAATTGTGGGGTTCAGTCCCTGAGCCCATTATGTGCCTCTGCATCCCTTTCCACTACCGCCCACAAGATGGGTATGGGGTGCATAATAAATGAACTAAACTAACTAACCTTGTAGCTTTAATTATGCTGACCTTCCTATCTGTATTCAGACTGTGCCTACCATCATTATAGGTGATTATAACGCTAGGCATAGGAACATTGGTAATTCGCAGTTCAATAATCGTAACGGCAACCAACTGTTGTCACTATTAGGTAGTCACGATGATGCACAGATTGTGGGTGACCTTGAACCGACGAATATCTACGGGGGTATTCTTGATCTATGTCTCGGTTTCATCGTCGCCCACACCGTGTGCGCCTCGTCAATAGTGCCAGATATGCGTCTGATCATCTGGCCATATTAGCCACTGTAAGCATTGGAAGCTCTATCCTCCCTGGCGGAATGTTCGCAAAATGCAGTTGGATGATGGCTCTGCTCGACTATGTTACCAGATACAAATACCTTGGTCTTGAGGTTCCGCTGTACCGCAATGTTGTAGCCAGACTGGGTCGCCAATGTAGAGAGAGGCTCCGTGCTCTCAAGGCTGTGGCAGGCTGTGGCAGGCAAATACAACTACTGTACAGTGTTATATTTTTATTTCAGTTTGAACAATTTTTAACATTAAAGGATAAATCCTTTAATTGGTTGAAATTGGTTTTAACATTCGAGATCTAATGTGTTGATGTTAAATAATGTAAGGTTCAAATTTATTAAGATACATACTTTAAAAACTATTTCTATATGATACCAACAGTATCACGTTAAGAGAAGCGTCTCGCCTTGCTAACCCAAGTATAAAATATAAAAAGAAACGGTGCACCTGTACTGGTATCTGCAGTACAAATATATGTCCCTATTTAAAGAAAAAATAAACTGCACCAATCACTGCCGCTCCTCACACCAATGCAACAATAAGATGAGTGATAACAGTGCTTCACATTCGACAATGTTAAATTATTTAACAGATGACGAGATAATGAACATTAGAACAAATGTACAGCTCTCTGACCTTCATATAAAATCTGCATGTGACCTCCTCAAACTGTGCCAAGCGTAGAAGGCCTTCATGACCCAGCGTTGTAGCGGGACCTCTCCTGGCCAGTTACAATTGGTGAATTTATTCAAATTATCCAAGTTGATGGTTGTCACTGGGTCACCTTTTCCAACATTGGAGTAACTGGACAAATTAACATATACGACACCAGGCATAAATTACCATCCAAATCTACTGAAGTTATCTTGTATGCTCTTGCTAATTGCCAGGATGATAAGCTGATATGCAATATAATGAATGCAAGTGGTGTAGATCCGGTGAACCTCGTATGATATGCAGAATATGAGACAACATCTACAAGAGAACTTTAAAGGAAAGTGTCTCATCTCATTCCCTGCAGCCCTGACACTGAGAAGAAAACTAATCATCCGGTCATGTTCGATGGAAGTGTACTGCATTTGCAGAAAGCCAAATGATTTGAAGCTGATGATATGCTGTGACCGTTGCAATATTTGGCACCATGGATCATGTGTAGGTGTTACAGAATGTAATGATGCTTCGTGGATTTGTTTCTTGTGCGCTAGCAAGTTGTGAATTATAATTTAAAATAATTAATACATTATTATTATTATTATTATTATTATTATTATTATTATTATTATTATTATTATTATTATTATTATTATTATTATTATTATTATTATTATTATTATTATTATTATTATAACCTTACCAAATGCTTTGCTGAATCAAATAATGTTATTACTTTCAATGTGTTACAATAGCATAATTAAGTGCTGCAAGTGTCAGGTCTTTTATATAGTCGGTATTTGTTATATTCTGTACTCTTTTTATGTTATTTAAATTTCAAATAGAAATAGTTTTTAAAGTATGTATCTTAATAATTTTGAACCTTATATTATTTAACATCAACAAATTAGATTTCGAATATTAAAACCAATTTCAACCAATTAAAGGATTTATCCTCTAATGTTAAAAATTGTTCAAACTGAAATAAATATATAACACTGTACGGTACAGTTGTGTTAATTATGTTTTGCGATTCCTTTGGAAAAGGTATTTGTGCACCAAGTACTACTAGGTCATTATGAGATATGCTGAATGTTGTCAATATACCATCTGAATACGCTTCACTTTGCGTTAATCATTGGACGTCCTAATGATTAAGGTCCCCAAAAGGACTTAATCAGACCTCGGTGGATATTTTTGCTCTCCCTCTCTCAGAGCATCTCCTTATGTGTTGTATGTGGGTGCTGAAGTTCAGTCTCTTGTCTATGTATAGGTGAAGGAGCTTTCCATAATTGTTATTGCTAATGTTTACTTGTAATACTGGGTATATATACATCCAGTCCGGTGTTCTTACCCTCGACCGCGGCGAGGGTAAGCCGCGGTCGTATGGTCTGAAAGCCACAAATATTTACAATGGGGGGAGGGGGGGGGGGTGGATCACATTTCCTCTTAAAGCACGCGCACACAAATGAACTGTTACTTAACTGGAAGCACTCGTACAACATATTTTACACGATTTCTCAGGATTATTATACTTCTTACCAGCATATATACAGTATAGTACCTAGGAGGTTCTCTTCGATGATATCTAAGATAATTTGAAGAACCCAAGCAAACTACTGTGGAAATGTGCAGGACAACCATATCAATTGTGACACTAGCTCTCCACATATGGCATTTGCTTAATTTAGAAACTGTACTTGTGGTCGATCTCGAACCCATGTTGTTGATGTGACGATGTGTTATGAATTTTGTGGCTAGCTCCTCAACATTGTAACTTGCTTAGATAAATAAATTGTGTGTTCAGTCCCTGAACCCTTTATGTGAGAAATTAAATAAACTAAAAACTATAGTATAGCGACGAAACCTGAACTGCATAATGTAAATAGGGATTAACCAGAAAAAGATATAGATGAAGAATAACACCAGGTAACTGTAAAGCTGCCGCCCAGTTGGGTGGGTGTGGAGCACATGTCTGTAAAGCTGCCGCCCAGTTGGGTGGGTGTGGAGCACATGTCTGTAAAGCTGCCGCCCAGTTGGGTGGGTGTGGAGCACATGTCTGTAAAGCTGCCGCCCAGTTGGGTGGGTGTGGAGCAAGACTAGTAACTGTGCGACTCCTCATAGATGTAAAGTGCCTTGTATAGTGACTGTTGTGAGCCTCTTGTTGAATCACTTGTGACACAAAAGATTACTGATGTGTGTATTTGTGTGGGTGATTAAATATGTATGTGTATGTATATGTGTATGTATACATGTATACGTATGTATAAGTACATGTATGCATAAGTATGTGTACATTAATAATTTTGTAACTAGAATCAAAAGATTGTTATTTGCTTAGCTAAACGAACTAGAGGGTTCAGTTCCTGAACCGATTATGTGCCTCTGTAATCCTTTACACCACCGCCCACGGGATGGGTATTATGGGGTGCATAATAAAGAAAGAAAATGAATGGACCGAACCACACAATTCATTTAACTAAGCAAGATACAATCTTGATGAGCTAGTTACAAAATTCACTATAAGTCGTCACATCATAAATGGGTTCGAGATCGACCACAAGTAGTGCATTACATAATTTATCAGTATTGTGCAGCCTGTGATCCCCGCCTGGCTGGATTCTGATACCTAGGTAGTTTTCATGTGTCCGGACACCGGCAATAAGGTGGTATCATTTATTTAACTTAAGAGATATATATTTTTAAATGTTGTCACATTAACGGCTACATCTTCATTTCTTCTGGCATATAGATTTTTAAGAATAATTAAAATATATGGAAACTAACTATACAATTTATTGGCTGGTGTGCAGGGCTTCACACTCTCAGAGCTAGCCATCAAGTAACTATCAAAACGCATATATCTTCGTTTTCAATTCAGTTATATTTATGACAAAGGATTTTAAATGTAGCCTATATTTCTACCTTTCTGATGACATAAATACTTACGTTAATTACAATATCTAGATCAAACTAACATTGATTTTCAAAAGGTTGTACATTTTCCATCAATGGAGAGCATCAGCCAAGAAGCCTTCTTTAAAATATGAATATCTTTCCTCACCCAATAAGATCTAATCTCTGAATAAAACGCAAAAAACGACTTGATTTTAACCTATCCACCGCTGCCCATTGGATGGGGGGAGAGGGGGTTATGTGTAGGATAAACATATCAATTGTGACACTAGCCCTCCATATATGTCAGTTGCTTAAATTATAAACTGTACATTAAATTATAAACTGTACATAAATTATAAGCTGTAAATTATAAATCTCGAGCACATTGTTGATGTGTCAATGTGCATTGACTTTTGTAACTAGCTTATCAAGATTATAACTTGCTTGGCTATATGAATTGTGGGGCTCAGTCCCTGAGCCCATTATGTGCCTTTGTAACACTCCACTATCGCCCATAGGATGGGTATGGGGTGCATAATAAATGAACTAAGCTCTGCCTTTTTGATAACATATACAATTATAAGCTTTATTTGTGAATCTCAATTAATTAAACAATATATCACAGAGCCTGTAGGGTTCGGTGAGATGAGCGAAGAGACATGGGAGATTTTACATGAGTACAGTACATGGTAGTTTAAGTAGCGAACGCATGTCAACGAATAACGAGTATATATAACAAAACTATTGTCCTATGAAGTCGATTTAACTTCCAAACATATATTTTTAATAAATCTTTTCTGGCTAGTTATGTTAGATTTTATTAAAAATGCGTATTCTACTTGTTAACATTATAATTTAAATTTGTGATAATTTGTGCAGAGAAGTGCGACAACTGGATATGCCAACAAACACTTTCCAAACAACGATATATCTTGGATAAGTCGCTCCACAACATTAACGCTTGGACCGTCGACTTCCTTTGATGCTACTTATTTACTTATTTCATAATGAAATTACATTAGTTTGGAGTAAATATATGTTTTCTCATGTTCTGCATTCAGCACCCACATTATAGTGAGTAAATATACCATATTACTTCATTACTTAAATAATGCTAGGAGGGTTTGAGTAGCTTTGGGTCTTTAGTGGACAGAATCTCCAATAGATGGGGCGAGAGTCTCCCCATCTCTCTCGCCCGAGCAAGAGTCGAAACTTAATTTAAAACTGATATATCTTTGTTCTCGAACATAATATATATTTCATTTGGTGCAATCATAATAATGTTCATATCTCGGTCTTTCTGGAGGCATATAAGATTTTAGGCTTTATTAGCGTATCTTTGTTAATTATACAATATATCGGCAAGTGCGTAGGTGTCTGCACTCCATGCCCGACAAGCTACTGAGCGCTACTATAAAAACATATGTATCTTCACTTGAGATATAAATATGTATATTGTAATGTATTTAAAATGAAGCTCTTATTTCTATCTTGCTTAAGACATATACAACATTTGTGTATATTAACGAATTTACGTGAAATAAACATTGAGCTGAGAGAGAGTTGCTCTGTCGTTCAGTCTGTACGGGGTGGGAGCTCCGTAATTTTTAAAATACATGTATCTTCATTAGAATTTAAATATGTCTATGGTAAAGTGTTTAAAGTGAAGCTTATATGTCTGCCTTTCTTGAGACATATAAAACATATATGTTTATTAACGAATTCACGTGAAATAAACATTGTTCTGAGAGAGAGTTGCTCGGTCGATCGATCTGTCCGGGGACGGAGCTCGACTATTATAGAAGTACACGTATCTTCGCTTTAAATTTAAATATGCCCATAGTAAGGTATTTAGAATGAAGCTTATATTTCTATCTTTCTTGTGACATATAAAACTCTTACGTTTATTAAGGAATCTGCGTGAAATAGGCATGGTTCTGAGATGAATGCTGCAGTTTTCGAGGTCGACGAGCGATGAAAACTGCCACTTTTATACAACTACAAATATCTTCGGTTTTACTTAAAATATTTGTCTGGTAGAGGTTTTACATATAGATCGCGTTTCTGTCTTTCTTCTGACTAATAAATAATTTTGGTTTAATCAGTTATCAAGATGTTTTCAACAATATTCTTTCAGTGTTCGTCTTTTCCAACTTGGGCGACCCTTTTGGAAGCGTGATACTTGGGTTACCCCATCCTATAGTTGGGTCTGTTTCCAACTGGGGTTCGAATATCTACACGCGGCAATGGACGCCATACACATCCAGTGGTTGTTATTGGACCCCATACCCATTCTATGGGTGGTTGGAGCCCTATACCCATCCTGTGGGTGGTTGGAGCCTCATACCCATGCTATGGGTGGTTGGAGCCCCATATCCATTCTCTGGGTGGTTGGAGCCCCATACCCATCCTGTGGGTTATAGTGGACGCCATACTCATCCTGTGGGTAGTATTGGACCCCATATCCTTCCTGTGGGTGGATGTGATCCCCATACTCATCCTGTGGGTGGATGTGACCCTCATACCCATCCTGTGGGTGGTATTGGACCCCTTACCCACCTAACAGGTGGTAGTGGACAATATACCCATCCTGTACTTGCTATAGTAGACACAATACCATCCTGTTTGCAGTAGTTTACCCCAAAGACATTCCAACGTAACATCGTTTTCTGTTAGCGTTCCTACAAAGCATCCTTTAAAGATTTGTAAAGCACAAACTATGGTATATAATATTGATTGGTGAAGGACTGTTATTCTATGTAATAATTTTTAGTGCATATTATAATTTACTAAGAACAACTAATATTTCTCAAAACAAAACTACGAGCCTTCAATAGGATGTAGCTGATCTGTAATATTCTAAGAGCATGGACAATGGTAGGTAAATATCACAACCCATATGGGACCTGAAAACTACAATTTTCCTTATAATTGAACCAATCACGACTATTCTGCTATCTAGGTTGACGGACGGGTACTGTGAGACGTAAATTGGTACGTGAGGAAGAGTTTGGGCCTTGAAAAAAAAAGTAACTGGGAATATATCACATATTTACTAATTCATATTCAACATATTGACTTTAAGCATTAAGTCATATATGTGCTGTCTTGTGTGAGAACGGGTTGAACTATGAGGAGATAAGGAAATTTCTAACAGATATAAAGCTTGGGAAACAGCTTAGAGGAAAGACGGCTCAAGACCTGATGGACTACATCACGCTGAAGTGTAAGGAGGCAACAGACAAGTTTGTCCCAGTCCAAAAGGAAAAAAAAATAAATGCAGACAAGAAATCCCATGGTTTAATCAAAGATGTAAGCAAGCAAAGCAACTAAGTAAAAGGGCGTGGAGAAGGAATAGAAATACCAGGACATAAGAGAGCAGAGAAAGATACTAGAGTGACAGGAATAAATACGTCAGGGTAAGAAGGGAGACAGAGCGACAATATGAAAACGACATAGTGAGCAAGGGCAAAGGCTCAACCTAATTTGTTGCACAGCCACATCGGGATAAAAACAACACCTACAGTTTAGACCTATTGTCTTATGGATGACCCTCTGTCCTGCGTGGCAGTGAATACCAGCATTACCCTCACTTCAGACTTAATCGAAATCCTTAGATTAGGCAAAATTGTAATTAATTTTGTCAATAAAGATGTTAATAATAATAATAGCGAAGGAACAGGTAATGAAATTGAGGGTTGGGGCAGACAGATTCACTACAAACGACAAGGTGGTATGCAAAGAACTCAATAAGAAGTTCCAGTAGGTCTTCACAGTAGAGCAAGGAGAAGTCCCAGAGATAAGAGAGGGAATATGTAACCAGACACCACTAGAGGAGTTTGTGATTACCAGTGGGGAGGTGAGGAAGCATCTGCTAGAACTGGATGTGACAAAGGCCTGGATGGAATCTCACCATGGATACTAAAGGAAGGAGCAGACGCTCTGTGCCTGCCACTATCCATGGTGTACAACAAATCACTGGTAACAGGTGAACTGCCAAAAAATTGAGAAATGGCCAATGTAGTCCCAGTATACAAGAAGGGTGATAGGCAGGAGGCACTGAACGACAGACCAGTGTCCCTAACTTGCATACCATGCAAGATGATGGAGAAGATTGTGCGAAACACCTAGTGGAAAATCTGGAGCAAAAGAACTTTGTAACACAACAGCAGCATTGTTTCAGGTATGGAAAATCATGCCTCACAGGATTAATTGAATTCTATGACCAGCCAACACATATCAGGCCAGATAAGAGAGGTCTGGGCAGACTGCATTTTTCTGGATTGCCAGAAAGCCTTTGTCACAGTACCACATAAGACTAGTGCACAAGCTGGAGATGCAGGCGGGAGCTGTGAACGTGAACGTCAAGAAAAGGAAGGAGGGAATTAGATTCTCATTCAACTTTGAAATAGATGGAAGGCGCCAGATTGTTAAGAGAGGGGCGGAAAGGCTGGAAAAGACTAAGGTCATGAGGCTATAAAGCCAAAATGTTATCAACATAGCGAAGCCAGAGAGAGAGGGACGAGTATCAACAGAAGGAAGGAGAACAGTTTCGAAGTATTCCATGTAGAAATTGGCAAGAACAGGGGAGAGAGGGGGAACCCATAGCGACATAGGTTCAACACTTCGGGTTCTCCTTTTCCTGAACATGCGCGTCTTCTTCTTCAAGAACTTATTCATGCCACCTCCTTACAAGTTGACGATGCTTTTCTAATAGGACGTCAACATCAACGCTTTCTGTCATCTTCTCTTCCCAGTGATCTATGCAATATCCTATTTCCCATTGCATTTGACACTGCTCACCTCTCCTCTTCCCACTACTCCTCCACACTACACAACAAACTTCAACGCCTGATCTCCAACAGTCCTTGGGCCAAATACTCTCTCTCTGACTGTGTTACCAACCTTTCATCTTACCCTCTTTCTAAACATCAGCAAGAACTTCTTGGCCTTGGTCTTTCTTTTGCTACTTCCCCTGGCCCGCGCTGCGGCATTGACCTCATTAGTTCCTTTGACAAGTTTATTAATTGTAACTCTAGTACTCTTTCGGACCTGTCTGCCTTTATAGGGGCCTTTATAGGGCCCTTATACCCGTTCTTGACAGCTTGTTTTCTAAAAATCACCACCTTCCTCGTCGCTTCCAGCTTGCCCTTGCCTCCCTGAAATCTAACAACTCTATTCTTATCCTTCCTTCCGACAAAGGCAATTCGGTGGTTGTCCTTGACCGTGAGGACTACCTCCAGAAAGCAGATGTCTTGCTCTTTGACTCCCGTACATATGCCCCTCTGACTTCTAACCCTTTGGATTGCCTTAAAACTTCCTTTAATTACAAAAACTTCCCCGTCCCATTCCAAATCCTAATCCTAATCCCTTCCAAGTGCTATATAGTCATAATAGCTTGTCGCTTTCCCTTGATAACTCTCTCTTTCCCTCTCTAGTCTTTGTCCTCCTGACTTCGATCTCATTAAACGTTTCCGTGCCATCTGCTCTTCTCTACCTTATTTCTATGGTCTACCTAAGACTCATAAACCTGGTGTTCCTCTTCGTCCTATCGTTTCTTCAGTGCTCTGTCAGCTATCCTCTTGCTTCCTGGCTCGCTAAAACTCTGACGCCTTACCTTGGCACTTTTTTCCCTGCTCACCTTCGTTACTCTCAGGACTTCATAGAAAGACTGCGCCTGCAACCCTCTTGTAAGATGCTTAGTCTTGATGTCGACTCTCTGTTCACTAATGTTCCGCTTGATGGCGTTCTCTCTTTACTCAGACAGAAGGCGTCAGAGGGCCTCCTTCCTCTCCCGCTTCCCACTGACGTTTTCCTCGAACTCATTAGACTCTGTGTTGACCCTAACTCTTTCTCTTTCAACGGTAAATATTACACTCAAACTTTCGGTGTCGCTATGGGTTCCCCTCTCTTCCCTGTTCTTGTCAATTTCTACATGGAATACTTCGAAACTGTTCTTCTTCCTTTTATTGATACTCGTCCCTCTCTCTGGCTTTGCTATGTTGATGACATTTTTGCCTTATGGCCTTATGACCTAAAAACCATAATCTTTACCAGCCTTTTCTCTCCTCTCTTAACAGTCTGGCTCCTTCCATCCATTTTGTTAAGGGGGGCAGGTGGTCGTACTGAGAGGTTCAATAGTGAAAATCACAGTTCTTAAAATAGTGGAAATAGGTAGGCCCGGCACCCAGGGAAGAATGTTCCCAGCAATGAATACTAGTTTGGCTAGACTAAAGGTCTGCTGTCTAAGGTAGTCACCTACTCCGCTCTAAACAGGATGAAAAGATACTCCCAGCTTTATCCTTATTTATTCAACCCTCTAATAACTCTCCCCCCCCCCCATATACATAAATACAATAAACCACTTTACCACTCTACCATACGTTAAATACCTTGGTCCACATAAGCAGGATGCAAGGTTTACAATTGCAACAAGGGGTAAAGATTACTTTCCTGAAGGGCACTTGTATCATAGGTATCACAGACTTAAGCACACGTGGTTATCTTAGAGTACACTTAGAGATACTAAAACACTGGCTTAGAATACACCTAAATAAACACAAACCTAGCCAATAACACAGTAAAGATAAGATACTTAGCTTGTATAACAAACACAGAATAAGATAAGGGAAGAGAGAAGGAGGAAGAGAACTGAGCCCACAGGGAAGATTTAGACACCACAGCAGCCAGAACCAGAGAGAAGGAAGACCACAGTCTACCGAGCTCTCTAAGTATGCTGCCGGGAAGACATCCTAACTGATCGTGCAGCCACAATCATTACATGTCTTCACCGACCTTCGTTACTAGTTACTTTAACAATTTTAAGAATAGCTGATAACTAGGTTACTATTATATTTAATAATTAACAAGCTCAGAGTCTGAATGTTCTGTGAGAACCAAGATTCATCTTACGTCTGGCAAGGAAGACGGAAACAAAGGTTCACCTGGAAATTCAGGATCCATGAATGTAAATGTTATTGTTAATTAAATATCCTTCTCACATGATCCAGTCCTATCAATTAATATATAGTAATTATTTAGAGCTCAAATTGACCTCTGGTTTTCAAATAAGAACCCAGGGTCATAACACATTTCAAAGTTGAATGGGAATCTAAATCCCTCGTTCCTTTTCTTGACGTTCACGTTCACAGCTCTGTGTCCGGGTTCTCTTTCTCTGACTACCACAAACCCATGCATAGTGGCATGTTCATTCAATTTTTTTCCTACCATCCTCTTTCTGTTAAGAAAAGTGTCCTCGTCTCTCTCTTCCTCCGCGCTCTATGCATCAGCGACCCTCAGTTTCTTGATTCTGAAATTGCCTTTATCTACAAATAATACTCTCGCCTTGGTTACCCTTTGCATTTTTTCATCTGTACCTGCTATCAAGCTAAACTAAATTTCTTTCATCCTAAACCTGCTTCCAACACTAGTAGCACTGTGCTCTGCCTTCCCTTCATATCTGAACTCCAAACATTTACTAATACCTTTCGTCCTCTTGACATAAAGTTCGCCTTTCGACAAACTAACACACTTCGTATGAATCTAGTTCACACTGCTCCTCCTGCTTCTAATGCTGCTGGTGTCTACTCTATTTACTGTTCGTCTTCTCCTCTCCAATACTTTGGCGAAACTGGCCGCACACTTAATGACAGACTTAAAGAACACAAAAGAAATGTTATTTCTGCAGACACAAACAATGCTCTCTTCTGTCATGTTAGGGATTCTAATCATCCTATTGATTGGTCTTCCTCCAAAACAATCTTTCCTGCCTCAACTCTACACAGACGCCGTCTTGATGAATCAGCTCTAATACACAATGTACCAAACATGAACTTGAGTCCTGGCTTTGTTGCTGTGGACTCTTCCCTTTCACAGTATATACTCAAATGCTCTAATCTTTCTAACAAACGTGACCTAACATAAGCTTACCTTTCCACTTATCTTTCTTTCTCTTTCCCTCTTTCTTTTTCTTTCCCTTGTTTTCTCTTACGATCCGTTTCTTATTCGTATTACTATCCCCTTTATTACACCGTACCTTTCGTACCGTTTGCCTTGCTTTTTCTTCTTCTTAGATTTTCTTTCCTCACCTCTCTCTTGCCTATTTATTGCCTTCGCCTCCTTCCTTCATCATTACGGGCTATTCATGCCCGTGCCACCTTTTGGGTGGCATAATCTCCCCTATAATTAATCCACCTCTTGGGTGGATTAATAATCAATCAATCTTCTCTCATCACAATTGACTTGAGAATGGTCCAGGACCGACCGACACGTCGTCGTCCTTTCACTTTCTAGTGTGTGGTTTGGTCAACATATTTCAGCCACGTTATTGTGACTCCTCGTCTGCACAGGTGAGTACAGGTCCCCACCACCTCCCCATCCACACACAATCTCTCACCACTTCCCTACCCACACACAGGCGCCTCGTGGCATAGCACGCTAGATACGTAATCCTGTGGACTTGGGTTCGATTCCCGGTGCCGTCGAGAAACAAATGGGCAAAGTTTCTTTCACCCTGATGCCCTTGTTACTTAGCAGTAATTAGGAACCTGGCAGTTAGACAGCTGTTATGGGCTGCTTCCTGGGGATGTGTGGGGGGGGGGGAATAAATAATAGAAAAATAGTTAGTAGTTAGTAACAATTGATTGATTGACAATTGAGAGGCGGGCCAAAAGAGCAGAGCCCAACCCCCGCAAGCACAACTAGGAGAATACACAATCTCCCACCCTCTCCCCATCCACACACACAATCTCTCAGCACCTCCACACCCACACACAATCTCTCAGCACCTCCACACCCACACACAGTATCTCATCACCTACCCACCCACACACAATCTCTCAGCACCTCCCTGTCCACACACAGTATCTCATCACCCACCCACCCGCACACAATCTCCCACCATCTCCCCGCCCACCTCAGAGGATTGGAGTTTTGATGAAATGGAAATTCCGGACTGTGACGGGTTCAGAGACTACATAACAGGAACTATAACAATGGGTGGGACCTTTGATTATAGTGGCAGTCATTTACAACCCTCCCCTATTGACAGAAGACCCAGACAGGAGTTCGATTAGACCAACATGGCAACCAATAATATAATAGAGAAAGAGCAGCTTCAGTTGCCTGCAGGAATGGCTCCAGACTCTTAATTATGGGCGATTTCAACCATGCAAAGAAAGACTGAGAGAATAGGAACCCACATGGAGGTGTAGATACATGGAGAGCTAAACTCTTGGAAGTGGCAGGAAGGAACTTTCTGAGCCAATATGTCAGGGAACCCACAAGAATGAGAAGCAATGACGAATCAGCTAGGCTCTACCTGATATTCACCTTGAATGAGTCAGAAATAAGGTAAGTCAGATTTGAAGCCCCCCCATGGGAATGAGTGAATGAGTGTATTGACATTTGAGTATCTGGTAGAGATAGGGATAACCTATCCAAGGATGGGAGTGGAAGGAAAAAGACTAAATTACCGAAGAGGAAAATATGACGAGATGAGGAACTTCCTAATGGGAATACCATGGGAAACAGAACTCAGAGAGAAGACTGCACAGGATATGATGGACTATGTCACCCAGAAGTGCCTGGAAGCTGCAGATATGTTTATCCCGGCCCAAAAGGAGAGAAACGAAAAGCAACAGAAGAATCCATGGTTCAATCACGAATGTAAGGTAACGAAGCAATTGAGTACAAGAACATGGAGAAACTACAGGAATAAGAGAACATCAGAGAGCAGGGAGAGATACCAGAGGGCCAGGAATGAGTTCCTCAGGAATGTATACCATGCAAAATGATGGAGAAGATCGTGAGGAATAGGCTTGTAGAGCATCTGGAGGGAAATAGCTTTGTAACACACCACCAGCATGGGTTCAGAGATGGTAAATCGTGCCTCACAGGTTTAATAGAATTCTATGACCGAGTAAAAAAAATAGGCAAGAAAGAGAAGGTGGGTAGACTGCATTTGTTAGAAATTCTTTGACACAGTACCACATAAAAGGCTGTTACAAAAGTTGGAGCAGCAGGCTGGAGTAAAAGGTAAGGTGCTCCAGTGGATAAGAGAGTATCTAAGCAACAGGAAACAGCGAGTAACTGTGAGGGAAGAGACATCAGAGTGGCGAGATGTCACTAGCGGAGTCACACAGGACTCTGTACTTGGACCCATCCTGTTTCTAATATATGTAAACGATCTTCCAGAGGGTATAGACTCATTCCTCTCAATGTTTGCTGATGATGCAAAAATTATGAGAAGAATCAAAACAGATGAAGATAGACAGAGACTACAGGACGACCTGGATAAACTGGTGGAATTTTCTAGAAAATGGCTACTAACGTTCAACTCAGGAAAGTGTAACGTAATGAAATTAAGCGAAGGGAGCAGAAGGCTGAACACAAGGAACCATCTGGGAGGTGAAATCCTGCAAGAGTTAAATAGAGAGAAAGATCTGGGGGTTGATATCACACCGAACCTGTTCCCAGAGGCCCACATCAAAAGGATATCATCCGCGGCATATGCTAGATTGGCCAACACAAGAACTGACTTTAGAAACTTGTTTAAGGAATCGTTCAGGACATTGTATACCACTTTTGTCAGACCAATCCTGGAATATGCAGCTCCAGCCTGGAGTCCATACCTAGTTAAACATATGACAAAGTTAGAGAAGATTCAGAGGAATGCCTGGTTGAAGACCGGGCCGCGGGGACGCTATGCCCTGAAACCATCTCAAAGTAACCTCAAGGTATGCCACCAGACTCGTCCACGGAATTGAGAGGTATGACCTACGAGGAAAGGCTAATGGAGCTGTACCTCACATCCCTGGAAAACAGAAGAGTAAGGGGAGACATGATAACCACCTACAAACCTCTCAGGGAAATTGACAGGGTGAACAAAGACAAACTCTTTAGCACGGGTAGAACATGAACAAGGGGACACAGGTGGAAAATTTGGACCCAAATGAGCCACAGAGACGTTAGAAAGAATGTTTTCAGTGTCAGAGAAGTTAATAATCGGAATGCATTAAGCAGTAATGTGGTGGAGGCAGACTTCATACACATTTTCAAATGTAGATTTGATAAGAGCCCAGTAGGCTCAGGAATCTGTACATCAGTTGATTGACGGTTGAGAGACAGGACCAAAGAGCCAAAGATCAACCCCCGTAATTACAACTAGGTGAGAACAATCGCCCACCACATCCTCGCCCATACAAAATCCATCACCTCCCTACCCACACACAATCCACGCAGTAATATCTCCCTGCCTTGGTTACCTTAATTACTGTGGCTTGAAGGATACGTATCTCCGCGCCCCACTCACTGATAACGGCCCAATATATCCCCCACACAGTCACCCTCTCCCCATACCCAACATCACCCCCCCTCCCATCCACTAGTACACAGCACAATCATGGTGCAACAACAACAGCAGCGTTGCCAAACCACAGATCTATAGCTCTCGTCAACTCAGGAACACAATTTATCAAAAATAAACTCAATGCAAAAAAATGTCTTAACCATTATTAACTCTTAAAAATTTAGTAATTTACAAACTGTTACATTGACCTATACACTGGGAGGACATCAAGATGTGGCACCTGCGAGGCCCTCCACATATAACACAGGGGACGATGCTTCTGTCAGTCTCCAGGATTACAACGGAGTGAGCGGTCAGAGAGCGGTCCTCGTCCTTGCTAGCGTGAGTATGATCAGGAGGCTACTGGAGTCATTATTATGTACACCATACTCTTCCTGTGAGTAATAATGGTCACCATACTCTTCCTGTGAGTAATAGTGGTCACCATATTCTTCTTCTTGTGAGTAATAGTGGTCACCATACTCTTCCTGTGAGTAATAGTTGTCACCATACTCTTCCTGTGAGTAATAGTGGTCACCATACCCATCCTGTGAGTAATAGTGGTCACCATACTCTTCCTGTGAGCAATAGTGGTCACCATACTCTTCCTGTGAGTAATAGTAGCCATCATACTCTTCCTGTGAGTAATAGTGGTCACCATATTCTTCTTCTTGTGAGTAATAGTGGTCACCATACCCATCCTGTGAGTAATAGTGATCACCATAACCATCCTGTGAGTAATAGTGGTCACCATACTCTTCCTGTGAGTAATAGTAGCCATCATACTCTTCCTGTGAGTAATAGTGATCACCATACTCTTCATGTGAGTAATAGTGGTCACCATACCCATCCTGTGAGTAATAGTGATCACCATACCCATCCTGTGAGTAATAGAGGTCACCATACCCATCATGTGAGTAACAGTGGTCACCATACCCATCCTGTGAGTAATAGTGGTCACCATGTCCATCATGTAACAGTGGTCACCATATCCATCCTGTGAGTAATATTGGTCACCATATCCATCCTGTGAGTAATAGTGGTCACCATACTCCTTTCCTGTGAGTAATAGTGGTCACCATACTCTTCCTGTGAGTAATAGTGGTCACCATACTCTTCCTGTGCGTAATAGTTGTCACCATACTCATCCTGTGAGTAATAGTGGTCACCATGCTCTTCCTGTGAGTAATAGTCGTCACCATACTCTTCCTGTGAGTAATAGTTGTCACCATACTCATCCTGTGAGTAATAGTGGTCACCATACCAATCCTGTGAGTAATAGTGGTCACCATACCCATCCTGTGAGTAATAGTGGTCACCATGCTCTTCCTGTGAGTAATAGTCGTCACCATACTATTCCTGTGAGTAATAGTGGTCACCATGCTCTTCCTGTGAGTAATAGTCGTCACCATACTCTTCCTGTGAGTAATAGTCGTCACTATACTCTTCCTGTGAGTAATAGTGGTCACCATATGCATCCTGTGAGTAATAGTGGTCACCATACTCCTTTCCTGTGAGAAAAGGTGGTCACCATAACCATCTTGTGATTAATAGTGGTCACCATACCCATCGTGTGAGTAAAGTGGTCACCATACCCATCATGTGAGTAAAGTGGTCACCATACCCATCGTGTGAGTAAAGTGGTCACCATACCCATCGTGTGAGTAAAGTGGTCACCATACCCATCGTGTGAGTAAAGTGGTCACCATACCCATCGTGTGAGTAAAGTGGTCACCATACCCATCGTGTGAGTAAAGTGGTCACCATACCCATCGTGTGAGTAAAGTGGTCACCATACCCATCGTGTGAGTAAAGTGGTCACCATACCCATCGTGTGAGTTAAGTGGTTACCATACCCATCCTGTGAGTAAAGTAAAGAAGTGTGGGTGCCTGGGAGTGTGAGGGAGTGAGGCGAGAAAGTGTGTGTTGTGGGGCGGGAGGCTGCGACACACTCCTGCAGCGAGCCCTCCTCTCTCTTCACTCAAGAGAACTCTGTTTTGCCTCAGTGCGGCTTTACGCTCCTTCTTTACTTGGCTAACGCGTAGAGCTCTTGCCATTAGAGCTTTCTTCTCTAAAGGAAAGAGGGCGTTATCGCTGACACCATCTTAGTGCTTACCTGCAAAATTTCTCTTGATTTTATGGGGGAAGGAGAAGGTACTGTTATGATCGTAGTCTAATAACAGTCCTCTTCAGCCTCAAGAGTCATTTATCCCCACCTAAGAAGATCGCAGACAGCCTAAATATTACTTTAGGTTAATAAGGAACGAGTCTCGTGTGCGATTTTGAAATACATTTAGTTGTGAAGGTGGGAAGTGGGATAATTTGCAGAACAAGATGGCGCCAGGTGAGAGGCAGAACATTCGAGATTGCGCTCAATACGACAACACATGCCTTGAGATTATATAACGAGACAGTAGAGTGGGTGGTGGCACAGGTGCTCAACCAATCAGCGACGACCTTTCTGTGGCCAACCCAAGGAGAGGAGATCAGCTCGCCGACCTCCCAGACCAGGTACGGGGTGGACGTGACACTGGAGCTCCCGTGAAAATCCGTCAGATTTGAGATTTAAATGGCGAGTTGAGCCCTAGAAGTGGTGCAATAATACTTCGACCACACATGGAATGTCTGGGAACCTTTTGGTAAAGGTTGAGCAGAAAATTCGACAGCAAACTGTCGAATCATTGTAGTTGATGCCATTATTTTGCCATCATATTACTTAATAGCATCAATTTGGTAGTTGAGTGAAGCTGACCCTTGTTGCACTCTGTACAAGTGCATAATTGGGTCTCTCATGGGTTCTGGTTATGTGCCTTTAAGTACCTTGTGCATCTTTGTAGTTCTTTCAACAACTTAATATACTTAATATACCATGATCATTGATTAGCGTATGTCAAGCATTGACAAATAGTGTGTTCTTCATGGCAGAATAAACACTTCACCCAGCCTGGAGCACATTTTGGGGCACTTCTCTTTCTAGGCGATTAACAATGCATAAGCAACAGGGCTCCATCAAGGAACATATAATCTCTTCCCACAACCAGACCATCACCAGAGAAATCTTAACAAACAACACAGAAATCATCAATAGATACAGCAATAGCAGGAGACTCGACATCAACGAGGCACTACACATCGAAAAGTCAACACCAGCAATCAACAGCAAATTAACGCATAACTATATTCCACCCACTTCAAGACCCCGAGCCAACATAGAAGCAGCAAGAGAAAATATGGGTCAATAGACCTTCTGTAGTTACTTTCGTTCTTATATTTTCATACCCACCTCACCCAAAACATTTGTGTCATATATATCACTATATATAACTCAACAAAAAGCTGCTATTAGGACAATATCCAACTCTGGCCCCAGACATCACTCGGTACCCCTACTCAAATCTCTGAATTTGTTAGATATTAAGTCACTGCACATTCTCTCATGTGTATTATACATATATAAAACGCTGAACTGTAATGCCAATCCTGACCTCAAAAGCTTCATTGAAGGTTGTAACAGAACCCATGAGCACAACACCAGAAATAATTACAGTTTTGATATTCTAAAAGTACGACTTAATCAAACTAGAAATGCTCTACAAATCAAGGAACCCAGAATGTGGAATGACCTTACCAACCATGTTAAAGACTGTACCTCTCTCAACCAGTTTAAGATTAAAACGAAGCACTACCTAATAAATTCCCTGTAACTTACCTTACCCCTCTATTGTCAACCCATGTCTGTTTTTTTTAAACAACGCTGTTTGTCGACCTAATTGTATTTGTGCTGCTTTTTCAGCCATGTTCCCCCTTTCTTTATTACTATTTTTATTTGTTCTCAACACATTTTATTCTTTATACTCAATTAGTATTAAGCTTTAGTCATTTAAGTTTTTCATGCTTGAAACGCCTTGCGTAATAGTGGCTTTAGGCATTGTATGTACTAGCTCTATCTATAAATCCATCAATCTTTGTAAAATCTCTTGTATGCATGTACCTTACCTAAATAAACATTTATTTATTTATTTATTTATTACTTCACCAAAACGAATATAAGCATGATATGTGTTATGCATAACCCAGTCTTTAAAAATGTAAGAAGCCCTTATGAAACGCTTTAAGGCGTCAGACCAAAAAAAAAAATTTAAAAAATGAAGAGAGTGAATTTTGAGTGAGAGTGGAGAGTGAATTTTTCAATTACCCTCGACAGTGAAGAACGTAAGATATATAAAGATGATTCATGTTAGAATTATTAATCTTAAACTTTCGGTTCATTTTCAACAACATATGTTTACAAGAAAGACTGCTACCATAGTATACTATTATATATATATATATATATATATATATATATATATATATATATATATATATATATATAACTGAAAACTCACACCCCAGAAGTGACTCGAACCCATACTCCCAGGAGCCACGCAACTGGTATGTACAAGACGCCTTAATCCACTTGACCATCACGACCGGACATAATGAGGTGATAGCCGAGGCTATTTGAACCACCCCACCGCCGGCACTCGGATAGTAATCTTGGGCATAGCATTTTACCAAATCACCTCATTCTTTGGGGCACACGTGAGGAACACAAATGCGAACAAGCCTGAATGGTCCCCAGGACAATATGCAACTGAAAACTCACACCCCAGAAGTGACTCGAACCCATACTCCCAGGAGCCACGCAACTGGTATGTACAAGACGCCTTAATCCACTTGACCATCACGACCGGACATAATGAGGTGATAGCTGAGGCTATTTGAACCACCCCACCGCCGGCACTCGGATAGTAATCTTGGGCATAGCATTTTACCAAATCACCTCATTCTTTGGGGCACACGTGAGGAACACAAATGCGAACAAGCCTGAATGGTCCCCAGGACAATATGCAACTGAAAACTCACACCCCAGAAGTGATGGTCCGGTCGTGATGGTCAAGTGGATTAAGGCGTCTTGTACATACCAGTTGCGTTTGCTCCTGGGAGTATGGGTTCGAGTCACTTCTGGGGTGTGAGTTTTCAGTTATATATATATATATATATATATATATATATAGTAATAATTTTTGAAGAAATGTGTGTGTGTAGAGACCTCAATATTTTATCATAGATATTTGACAATTTGGTGATTTCATTGTGCAATGTTCATATTGTTACTGATTTAATTATATGCAATTCTTCGTGTTGTTAGCAGTAAAGTAGTTGTGGGTATATATATATATATATATATATATATATATATATATATATATATATATATATATATATATATATATATATATATATATATATATATATATATATATATATATATATATGCGGAAAATCCACAGAGAAATATGAAATGAGGTGAACGTTTCGGCTTTGTTAAAGCCTTTGTCAACACCAGACTGAGTCTGGTGTTGACAAAGGCTTTAACAAAGCCGAAACAATCACCTCACTTCATATTTCTCTGTGGATTTTCCGCATAAAATGATCAGTGTTTTGTGATCGTCAATTGCATATATATATATATATATATATATATATATATATATATATATATATATATATATATATATATATATATATATATATATATATATATATATATATATATATATATATATGTATATATATATATATATATATATATATATATATATATATATATATATATATATATATATATATATATATATATATATGTCGTACCTAGTAGCCAGAACGCACTTTTTGGCCTACTATTCATGGCCCGATTTGCCTAATAAGCCAAGTTTTCCTGAATTAATATATTTTCTCTAATTTTTTTCTTATGAAATGATAAATCTACCCTTTTCATTATGTATGAGGTCAATTTTTCTTTATTGGAGTTAAAATTAACGTAGATATATGACCGAACCTAACCAACCCTAACTAACCTTAGGTAGGGTTGGTTAGGTAGGTTAGGTAGTCGAAAAACAATTAATTCATGAAAACTTGGCTTATTAGGCAAATCGGGCTTTGCATAGTAGGCTGAGAAGTGCGTTCTGGCTACTAGGTACGACATATATATATATATATATATATATATATATATATATATATATATATATATATATATATATATATATATATATATATATATATATATATTAAATATGACCGAAAAAGTAAGATTAATAATTCTAACACGAATTTTCTCAATCTTTCGTACATTTCTTTTCACTGTTGGTGGTAACTCAAAAATCAATTCTCCAAAATTCATTTTTATTTCAAGTCTGACGCAACACTTGAGCGCGTTTCGTAAAACTTATTACATTTTCAAAGACTAGTTAACACATACACAACTGAATAGAACTTACACATCTCCGATTTTGTTTATATCTACATTTGAGTGAGGTGGTATTTAATAAGGTATTAATTTCATCAACACAAGGCAGAACATGAAACAATGGGTGTTGAATAGAAGTGATTGTAGAAAGCCTATTGGTCCATATTTCTTGATGCTTCTATATTGGAGCGGAGTCTTGAGGTGGGGTAGAATATAGTTGTGCATTAATTGGCTGTTGATTGCTGGTGTTGACTTCTTGATGTGTAATGCCTCGCAAACGTCAAGCCGCCGTCAAGCCGCCTGCTATCGCTGTATCTATCGATGATTTCTGTGTTGTTTACTAGGATTTCTCTGGCAATCGTTTGGTTGTGGGAAGAGATTATATGTTCCTTAATGGAGCCCTGTTGCTTATGCATCGTTAAACGCCTAGAAAGAGATGTTGTTGTCTTGCCTATATACTGGGTTTTTTGGAGCTTACAGTCCCCAAGAGGGCATTTGAAGGCATAGACGACGTTAGTCTCTTTTAAAGCGTTCTGTTTTGTGTCTGGAGAGTTTCTCATGAGTAGGCTGGCCGTTTTTCTGGTTTTATAGTAAATCGTCAGTTGTATCCTCTGATTTTTGTCTGTAGGGATAACGTTTCTATTAACAATATCTTTCAGGACCCTTTCCTCCGTTTTATGAGCTCTGGAAAAGAAGTTCCTGTAAAATAGTCTAATAGGGGGTATAGGTGTTGTGTTGGTTGTCTCTTCAGAGGTTGCATGGCGTTTCACTTTCCTTCTTATGATGTCTTCGACGAAACCATTGGAGAAGCCGTTGTTGACTAGGACCTGCCTTACCCTACAGAGTTCTTCGTCGACTTGCTTCCATTCTGTGGGAACCGACCTGTGAGATTTATATTTATTTAATTTATATGAATTTATATTTACGTTAATTTATATACTTCGATAGCAATTTGTATAATGTTAAGTGGACTGTATTTCTGCAATAATCTTATAATCTCACAAATCGATCCTCTACACATTAGGGGGGGTTATTAAATTAATATATATATGCAGCCAATCAAACTACAGTAATAGCTACATACATTGATGAGGTTCCTTATCTTATAGTACAGCAGGTTAGTCCACCAGGTATAACTAGGGTGTAGACACCAAATTATCCTCTTTGAGGTAGCTTCCATATCACCCAGTAACTGGTGCACAAATCTTGCATCCTCGTCTTGACCTGTCAAAAGTGCGCTAGCTGTGAAGCCAGATACCTATATATGACAAGTATATCAGAGAAAACAGTACATGGAACATTAAAGACCTGGCTTAATTACCTTTAGTTTGAGGCTATTTCGCGATCTAACCGGGTCACCCTATATCCTGACATAAATGGCCATAAATGAATGATAAACGGGTTTCGGATAGACTTAACTTGAATTGTAGACATCGTGTTGACAATGGTACACCTTTGGCTTCCATAACACTACGTCCAAGTAAATTTAACAGGAGCCGAATTTGCTCCCGTGTGAGCCTCTGGTCTCGTATAACAACAATGGCTGCCCTCCTTCCTCCACTCTGACGCCTGGCTTACATTGTCCAGATTTCAGAACGTGATAGAAGGGTCACATTTACTCTACTTTAATATTGATAATTAAGTTAATTTATATAAGATGTTTTTATGATGGTAAAGTCCAAAGACTTATGTATTTAAGAATAATTCCCAGCAGAATAGCTGGTGAATTATAATAGTATGTGGTGATGATATCCCGTTTTCTATAGACGGTAATTCCACTACAAGTTACGTTTTCTATGGGTAACTTGTTGGTAATACAGCTATTATCTGTATGATATATTAAATGGTGTCGGATTTTCCGACACATTCTGAGCTGTGGCTGAGAGCACGGTCGACATATGCGTTAACAACACTCCTCTTGTACCTATGTGGACAGTCGCTTTTGGCATTTAGGCACATTCCTATGTTCGTTTCCTTAGTGTAGACTGCAGTGTGGAAACCTCCGCTCTTTTCCATGACTGTTACATCTAGAAAGGGCAGCTTCCCTTCCTTTTCCATCTCGTAAGTGAAACGCAGCACAGAACTCCGCTCAAATGCCTCCTTCAACTCCTGCAGATGTCTGACATCAGGTACTTGTGTAAAAATGTCGTCAACATACCTGCAGTGTAAGGCCGGTTTCAAGTTCATTTCAAACTAAGACTTTTTGCTCGATGGTACCCATGTAGAAGTTTGCAAACAGGACACCTAGGGGAAAACCCATGGCGACCCCATCTACTTGCTTATACATGTGCCCATCCGGGCTCAAGAAGGGTGCCTCTTTAGTACAAGCTTGGAGTAGTTTCTACTCTTGTACTACTACTACTACTACTGTAAGCTCCAAAAAACCCAGTATATAGGCAAGACAACAACATCTCTTTCTAGGCGTTTAACGATGCATAAGCAACAGGGCTCCATTAACCCTCAAACCGCTAGGGGCCCAAATGGAATTCACACCCACAGGCGCTACAAAAAAAAAAAAAAAAAAAAAATTCTTTCGTCTTATAGAAGTGTTCATTTTTGTTCCCTGATCACGGAAAGAATAAAAAAGAGTAGGTGGCATATTTTAGCCGTAATAGGGTAGGGAAGTGTGGCAAAAAAGGGGCGTTGGCAGAGCCTTCGCCAGACGAGGTCTACTCCGCCCGAGCTGTCAGACGGCTTTTGTCACAAATATATTATTATCTAATTATTACAATGTCTGATTTTTTCTTAGTTTTTTGCAGTAATATTATTCCATACAGTGAATTGTGGTATATTTATATTTTAAAATGTGTGTAACATCGCTGTACTCTAAATTATGGTGTGCATATTAGTGATTCAATTATTATGTTCATAAAACAATAAACAAATAGTTTTGCTGTTACACTATATACACAGGTTATATATAAGTATCTGCATGTTTTGTACACCATAATGAACTACTAAGTTGGTCTTGTGAGTCAAAAAGCAACGAGGAGTGACCGCCAAACACCAGCGAGCCACTCACTGCCACTCCCTCCCTCAACACCACCCTCATTCACCTCCCACAATACTCTTTCTGTATTTATTCACTATACACAGACGTTATATATACGTATTTACATGTTTTGTTCACCATAACTGTACATCCAAGCTTGTATGGTGAGTAAAGGCACAAAGATGTAGCTACTCACACAGTCAGCTGATCTGCGGCCGCCCTCAAGGCCAGACGCACTAATATTTCTCCAACAATATTGTTTGTGGTGTTATTACGCTATATACACCTTATATATAAGTATCGACCTGTTTTATTCACCATACCTGAACAAATAAGCTGGTATGGTGCACAAAGACCATAGTGGCCATCAGTAAACAACATGCCAAGTCGTGCAGACGATGCTCCTCCCTCACCAAAATGGCGGCTCCCAACCTACTCCTCTCGCTGTTCTCACACTATACACACGTTATATATAAGTATCTACAATTGTGTTCACCATATCGAACCACTAAGCTGGTATGGTGAGTGCAGTCAAAGAATGGTGGCCACACAGTCAGAAAATGATGCCACAACCCTCCCTCAGCATTACTCCTCCCTCCATGGAGCACAGCGTTAAATATCACTACAATCCTGCTATTATCAGAATCCTGGTCAGTTTTATCACAGTCAGGGGGCTTCAGTAATACTATCACTGCTAAATAATAGCAGTATCATTTATATTATGGTATTTGTAGGCGATGCTGTGGTCACAAGCTGAACAGCGGTGCTGTGAGCTCGTGCTGCGTGCGCCAGCCTTGGTGGCTTGCTAAATACTGACGCTGTAACACCCAAGAATGTTGGCCTGGATTTTTTTTCTAGGTGGCATCTGGCAACTATCTGTCGTGGCTGTACTATAGCTGCCCCTATCCCAGGCGGGGCATTAAAATTATAGCGTTACACACGAAATCATATATAAATGATGTGCGCGGTTTCGGTTTTGTCACCGATATCTTTTATATATGATATGCGCGGTTTGAGGGTTAAGGAACATATAATCTCTTCCCACAACCAAACCATTGCCAGAGAAATCCTAGTAAACAACACAGAAATCATCGATAGATACAGCGATAGCAGGCGGCTTGACGTCTGCGAGGTTCTACACATCAAGAAGTCAACACCAGCAATCAACAGCCAATTAATGCACAACTATATTCTACCCACCACAAGACTCCGCTCCAATATAGAAGCATCAAGAAATATGGACCAATAGGCTTCCTACAAATCACTTCCATTCAATACCCATTGTTTCGTGTTCTGTCTTGTGTTTAGGAATTTAATACCCTATTAATACCACCTCACCCCATCCACCTCACTCAAATGTAGATATAAACAAATCGAAGATGTGTAAATTCTATTCAGTTGTGTATGTGTAAGGTAAAGTCTTTGAAAATGTAATAAGTTTTACGAAACGCGCTCAAGTGTCGCGTCAGACTAGAAATAAAAATGAATTTTGGAGAATTGATTTTTGAATTACCACCAACAGTGAAAAGAAACGTACGAAAGATCGAGAAAATTCGTGTTAGAATTAATAATCTTACTTTTTCGGTCATATTTAATAATATATGTCTACAGGAAAGATTGCTACCAAAATATACTAATGTATATATATATATATATATATATATATATATATATATATATATATATATATATATATATATATATATATATATACAACTTTAGAACACTTTCCCACCAGGAGACTCGAACCCTAGCCAGCACAGAAGCCTTCCAGCAACTGGCATAACAGGTACGCCTTAACCCGCTCCACCACCCGCTCAGACCCTTAAAAGAGATGGTAATTTCGGAGTATTTAAATACCCCAAAGATCAACACCTCCCAAGAGCACCAGAGCAAGTGAGGGGTCATTTATACGTTAATTTCATCAAGTCCCTGTTAATATTGGAAGACACAGTGTCTCTGCTTAAGGCACAACTCTCCTAAACACGAGAGTTAAGTATATAACTTTAGAACACTTTCCCACCAGGAGACTCGAACCCTAGCCAGCACAGAAGCCTTCCAGCAACTGGCATAACAGGTACGCCTTAACCCGCTCCACCACCCGCTCAGACCCTTAAAAGAGATGGTAATTTCGGAGTATTTAAATACCCCAAAGATCAACACCTCCCAAGAGCACCAGAGCAAGTGAGGGGTCATTTATACGTTAATTTCATCAAGTCCCTGTTAATATGGGAAGACACAGTGTCTCTGCTTAAGGCACAACTCTCCCAAACACGAGAGTTAAGTATACAACTTTAGAACACTTTCCCACCAGGAGACTCGAACCCTAGCCAGCACAGAAGCCTTCCAGCAACTGGCATAACAGGTACGCCTAAACCCGCTCCACCACCCGCTCAGACCCTTAAAAGAGATGGTAATTTCGGAGTATTTAAATACCCCAAAGATCCACACCTCCCAAGAGCACCAGAGCAAGTGAGGGGTCATTTATACGTTAATTTCATCAAGTCCCTGTTAATATGGGAAGACACAGTGTCTCTGCTTAAGGCACAACTCTCCTAAACACGAGAGTTAAGTATACAACTTTAGAACACTTTCCCACCAGGAGACTCGAACCCTAGCCAGCACAGAAGCCTTCCAGCAACTGGCATAACAGGTACGCCTTAACCCGCTCAGACCCTTAAAAGAGATGGTAATTTCGGAGTATTTAAATACCCCAAAGATCAACACCTCCCAAGAGCACCAGAGCAAGTGAGGGGTCATTTATACGTTAATTTCATCAAGTCCCTGTTAATATGGGAAGACAGTGTCTCTGCTTAAGGCACAACTCTCCTAAACACGAGAGTTAAGTATACAACTTTAAAACACTTTCCCACCAGGAGACTCGAACCCTAGCCAGCACAGAAGCCTTCCAGCAACTGGCATAACAGGTACGCCTTAACCCGCTCCACCACCCGCTCAGACCCTTAAAAGAGATGGTAATTTCGGAGTATTTAAATACCCCAAAGATCAACACCTCCCAAGAGCACTAGAGCAAGTGAGGGGTCATTTATACGTTAATTTCATCAAGTCCCTGTTAATATGGGAAGACACAGTGTCTCTGCTTAAGGCACAACTCTCCTAAACACGAGAGTTAAGTATACAACTTTAGAACACTTTCCCACCAGGAGACTCGAACCCTAGCCAGCACAGAAGCCTTCCAGCAACTGGCATAACAGGTACGCCTTAACCCGCTCCACAACCCGCTCAGACCCTTAAAAGAGATGGTAATTTCGGAGTATTTAAATACCCCAAAGATCAACACCTCCCAAGAGCACCAGAGCAAGTGAGGGGTCATTTATACGTTAATTTCATCAAGTCCCTGTTAATATGGGAAGACACAGTGTCTCTGCTTAAGGCACAACTCTCCTAAACACGAGAGTTAAGTATACAACTTTAGAACACTTTCCCACCAGGAGACTCGAACCCTAGCCAGCACAGAAGCCTTCCAGCAACTGGCATAACAGGTACGCCTTAACCCGCTCCACCACCCGCTCAGACCCTTAAAAGAGATGGTAATTTCGGAGTATTTAAATACCCCAAAGATCAACACCTCCCAAGAGCACCAGAGCAAGTGAGGGGTCATTTATACGTTAATTTCATCAAGTCCCTGTTAATAGGGGAAGACACAGTGTCTCTGCTTAAGGCACAACTCTCCTAAACACGAGAGTTAAGTATACAACTTTAGAACACTTTCCCACCAGGAGACTCGAACCCTAGCCAGCACAGAAGCCTTCCAGCAACTGGCATAACAGGTACGCCTTAACCCGCTCCACCACCCGCTCAGACCCTTAAAAGAGATGGTAATTTCGGAGTATTTAAATACCCCAAAGATCAACACCTCCCAAGAGCACCAGAGCAAGTGAGGGGTCATTTATACGTTAATTTCATCAAGTCCCTGTTAATATGGGAAGACACAGTGTCTCTGCTTAAGGCACAACTCTCCTAAACACGAGAGTTAAGTATACAACTTTAGAACACTTTCCCACCAGGAGACTCGAACCCTAGCCAGCACAGAAGTCTTCCAGCAACTGGCATAACAGGTACGCCTTAACCCACTCCACCACCCGCTCAGACCCTTAAAAGAGATGGTAATTTCGGAGTATTTAAATACCCCAAAGATCAACACCTCCCAAGAGCACCAGAGCAAGTGAGGCCTTAAGCAGAGACACTGTGTCTTCCCATATTAACTGGGACTTGATGAAATTAACGTATAAATGACCCCTCACTTGCTCTGGTGCTCTTGGGAGGTGTTGATCTTTGGGGTATTTAAATACTCCGAAATTACCATCTCTTTTAAGGGTCTGAGCGGGTGGTGGAGCGGGTTAAGGCGTACCTGTTATGCCAGTTGCTGGAAGGCTTCTGTGCTGGCTAGTGTTCGAGTCTCCTGGTGGGAAAGTGTTCTAAAGTTGTATACTTAACTCTCGTGTTTAGGAGAGTTGTGCCTTAAGCAGAGACACTGTGTCTTCCCATATTAACAGGGACTTGATGAAATTAACGTATAAATGACCCCTCACTTGCTCTGGTGCTCTTGGGAGGTGTTGATCTTTGGGGTATTTAAATACTCCGAAATTACCATCTCTTTTAAGGGTCTGAGCGGGTGGTGGAGCGGGTTAAGGCGTACCTGTTATGCCAGTTGCTGGAAGGCTTCTGTGCTGGCTAGGGTTCGAGTCTCCTGGTGGGAAAGTGTTTTAAAGTTGTATACTTAACTCTCGTGTTTAGGAGAGTTGTGCCTTAAGCAGAGACACTGTGTCTTCCCATATTAACAGGGACTTGATGAAATTAACGTATAAATGACCCCTCACTTGCTCTGGTGCTCTTGGGAGGTGTTGATCTTTGGGGTATTTAAATACTCCGAAATTACCATCTCTTTTAAGGGTCTGAGCGGGTGGTGGAGCGGGTTAAGGCGTACCTGTTATGCCAGTTGCTGGAAGGCTTCTGTGCTGGCTAGGGTTCGAGTCTCCTGGTGGGAAAGTGTTCTAAAGTTGTATACTTAACTCTCGTGTTTAGGAGAGTTGTGCCTTAAGCAGAGACACTGTGTCTTCCCATATTAACAGGGACTTGATGAAATTAACGTATAAATGACCCCTCACTTGCTCTGGTGCTCTTGGGAGGTGTTGATCTTTGGGGTATTTAAATACTCCGAAATTACCATCTCTTTTAAGGGTCTGAGCGGGTGGTGGAGCGGGTTAAGGCGTACCTGTTATGCCAGTTGCTGGAAGGCTTCTGTGCTGGCTAGGGTTCGAGTCTCCTGGTGGGAAAGTGTTCTAAAGTTGTATACTTAACTCTCGTGTTTAGGAGAGTTGTGCCATATATATATATATATATATATATATATATATATATATATATATATATATATATATATATATATATATATATATATATATATATATATATATATATATATATATATATTCACACCCCAGAAGTGACTCGAACCCATACTCCCAGAAGCAACGCAACTGGTATGTACAAGACGCCTTAATCCACTTGACCATCATGACCGGACATAATGAGGTGATAGCCGAGGCTATTTGAACCACCCCACCGCCGGCACTCGGATAGTAATCTTGGGCATAGCATTTTACCAAATCACCTCATTCTTTGGGGCACACGTGAGGAACACAAACGTACACAGTACGTTTTTTGTGTTTTTTGTGTTCCTCACGTGTGCCCCAAAGAATGAGGTGATTTGGTAAAATGCTATGCCCAAGATTACTATCCGAGTGCCGGCGGTGGGGTGGTTCAAATAGCCTCGGCTATCACCTCATTATGTCCGGTCGTGATGGTCAAGTGGATTAAGGCGTCTTGTACATACCAGTTGCGTTGCTTCTGGGAGTATGGGTTCGAGTCACTTCTGGGGTGTGAGTTTTCAGTTGCAAATTGTCCTGGGGACCATTCAGGCTTGTTCGCATATATATATATATATATATATATATATATATATATATATATATATATATATATATATATATATATATATATATATATATATATATATATATATATATATATATATTAAATATGACCGAAAAAGTAAGATTAATAACTCTAACACGAATTTTCTCAATATTCATGCAGCTTTCTCACACATGTTAGACTCAGTGCGGCCCGTGCATGTGCCAGATTTTGATGAAAAACTGTACCCAAATGGATCCATGAGTGTCGTCGGGGGTTGGTCAGTCAGGGAGCTTAGTTAATAAGCGCCAAGACTGACCAATCCTTATAGACGATCATTGGTGCGGTGGTCACGGTACTGTGTACGTTTAGGGGTGATCCTGGACGGCATGGGTTCGAATCCTGGCCGGGTCAAAGAGTTCTTAGTGATATATGGCTTGCGCGTTCATGCAGCTTTCTCACATATATATATGTATATATATATATATATATATATATATATATATATATATATATATATATATATATATATATATATATATATACATATATATATATATATATATATATATATATATATATATATATATATATATATATATATATATGTCGTACCTAGTAGCCAGAACGCCCTTCTCGGCCTACTATGCAAGGCCCGATTTGCCTAATAGGCCAAGTGATTTTCTTTATTTTCAATATATTGTTTCCAATTAGTTTATTTGAATTATTATTTTTATATTATATTAAGAACATAAATTATTGACTTAATTGGGTTGGTTTAGGTTAGGTTAAGATAGGTTAGTTTAGGTTAGGTAGGGTTGGTTAGGTTCGGTCATATATCTATGTTAGTTTTATCTCAAATTTAAACAGAATAACTCATACATAATGAAATGGATAGCTTTATCATTTCATAAGAGAAAATATTGAAAAATATATATATTCAGGAAAACTTGGCTTATTCGGCAAATCGGGCCTAAGACCCTCTTATGGACTTGACATGACATGGACTTTAAACCCGCCATATACTGCAGGTATGTTGGCGACATTTTTATGCAGATACCTGATGCCAGACGTCTGCAGCAGCTGAAGGAGGCATTCGAGCAGAATTTTGTGTTGAGTTTCACGTACGAGATGTAGAATGATGGGAAGCTGCCCTTTCTAAATGTAACAGTCATATAACAGTCATTGGCTGAACATACATAATCTCCTCACATCAACAACAAATCATACAAGGTGTTTGAATATATTTTAACACAAGTGTCTAACTTCATCAAGTAATTTAAGTATTTTACTACAGCACTACTACTTGAATATTTCACTACATGAGCAATAATTTTAATGAATACTACAACAGGCTAAAACCATGAACCTAGAGTATGGAATTTATTTAATACTGCATAGTTAAGATCTATTTAAATTACTGGGTTATAACATTCACCCATGACAAACACTGACCTTAATGCTCAATATAAAGCATATTCCATATGTGCTTTGCTTATATTCTGTCAAAGTTTGGTGGCCTGTATATAACTCCTATTATCTTATTATTATTTTTATTAATATTATTATTATTATTATTATTATTATTATTATTATTATTATTTATTATTATAATTATTATTATTAGTTTTAATATTATTATTATTATTATTATTATTATTATTATTATTATTTAATTCTAACCAAATAGGTTGGTCTTCAAGATAGACGGAACAATTACACTATAATCCTAAGAATAAAATTAAAGTTGTAATCTAGTCATATAATTTACAGACAAGTTGAGCAAGATGGAGAACGCCGAACTGAAGAAGAACTTCATTGAGAACTTCTGCGTGAAAGTGAAAGACGAGGAAGGACTCATAACCTACGAGATCAACACTGAAGTTATTCACAAGGATGAAGATGGCAAGATACAGGTCATGTCCATTGGACCTGTGAATGAGGGCCCCATTAAGTCGGTTCTCCTGCTGGGAGAGACAGGCTCCGGCAAGACCAGAGTCCTCAACACCATGATCAACCATCTGTTAGGTGTCAACTTTGACGATAATTTTAGGTTTCAGTTAAAAGATTATGTTGAAAGTGATGATCTCCTTCAAGTGGAAAGCCAGACAGAATATATAACTGCCTACATTGTCTCCCATCAACCTGGAATGCCTATTGAGTGTAATTATATTTTGATTGACACACCTGGGTTTGGTGACACCAGAATGAACCACGATAAAGTCCTAATAGAGCGACTAACCATTTTCCTGACAAATGATTGTGGGATAGATGACCTTAATTGTGTTGCCTTAGTTGCTAAGGCAAACCAAAACAGGGTAACACCATACCAGATACAAATGCTAGAAGACTTTACTTCAGTGCTGGGAAGTAATATTGGTGATATAACGCAGCTTCTGGCAACATTTGCAACTGATGACACTTCGGCAGTTGTTGATGTGGTGAAACATGCTGGAGTCCAGTTTGTCAACTTGTACCAATTTGACAACGGGCTTCTATATGATCCACTTTGTGATGGTCTTCTCCAGAATCACAGACATGCATACCTTACGTATAGATGGAACAGGATGCAAGCAGAGTATAAAATATTTTTTGAAGAGCTACAAAGGTCTATTCCAGTAAACCTTAAAAGAACTGGGGACCTTTTGCTAGAGAAAAAATTACTCGAAGAAACAAAAACTGAATTGATAAAAACGGTAACAAGTATGGTCCATATAACTAACTCAAATAATAATATTCATAGGGAAATAGATAAAATTAAAGCTCAGGCTGATAGAATCAAAGTAACTAAAAGGATAATGGTAAAATTAAAATCTTCAGTAATCATTGGATATCACTTCCTCAACTGTGACATTTGCAGACAAACTTGTACGGAGTGTGAAGACCCAAACAATTTTCTTGCTGGGTTTGCAGGAACTGGTACTGGGGTTGGCACTGCAGTTTTTACGGGAATTGGTACTTCAGTAACTTCTGGAGCAGTGATGGGGGCAGAAGTGGGTATCTTTGGTGATCCAATAGGAGTTGCTATTGGTGTAGGCATTGGAACTGTCCTTGGTTTAACGGTTGGTCTCACTACAGGACTTTTAATGAGAAAAACAAAGGCAGATTGTCTCAATAATATGAATGGACCATGCAGCAGTCGTGAATGCTCTCATGATATGATGGACCATAAAACTGAGACACAAAAATATGTCACGGAAGAAAGAGAAATTATTGATGAAATTGAGAAAGCCAAGTATGATGACTTTATGAACACCATAACGCAGTTAAGAACACAGGTTAGAGAGAATAATATTGCAATGGATGATCTACGTAAAGATATGCAAGATATTGCTAAAGCTTTGTTGCAACACACTAATAAAATAGTTGAACTGAGCCTGGGACATAGAAGCTTGAACCCACAATCTGTAATAGATGAAATAATCTTGAATGAAAGAGAGAACTGGCAACACGTTGAACTCTTACTGGAGTTCAGGAGGACAGTAATGCTAATACAAGCTCAAGAGCTCAGTGATGCAGGAGTTGATGTCAATATTATTGGACAAGATATTGATAGTGATAGCTCTGTCCCTTGGTATTGATGCTATTGATATGTAAAATACAGTCTCAGTTATTTCTCTTTCATGTATAGGGGGAAGGAGGGGGGGGAGGTGTTAAACTTTGCATCATTGCTTCTCGAGGTGTTAAGTTGTTTCAAGAATTACCACATTTTGTTTTTTACATTATCGACTAAGTAGTATTTGTATTATATTGTTGAGGAAAACCTTTTTTTGCTGCTAATATTTTGAATGAATGTTATTTGATATAATTCTTTTTCGTGACGAATTGGAGAATATGATCAAATATCAACCCGTTCTCGCAAATTTAATAAGTCAATATTGACTTATTAGTTGCGTGCATAGGTGACATACTAAACATAATAGTTTCCCTTGAAAAGCTTCATAGAAAACACCGACCTTACCTAACCTACTTAGTATGTTAAAATAAGCATCTTATAGCTTCGTAATTACAATTGTTACTTAACCTATTATAGGTATAGGTTAGGTAATAATTGTAATTACGAAGCAATAAGATGCTTATCTTAACATACTAAGTAGGTTAGGTAAGGTCGGTGTTTTCTATGAAACTTTTCAGGGGGAAACTATTATGTTAAGTATGTCACCTATGCACATATTTAATAAGTCAATATTGACTTATTAAATTTTCGAGAACCGATTGCAAATATAATCCAGAAAGCGTGTAGCACAAACCATACAGTCCATCCACAATAGTTAACACCCAACACATAATTAATGAAAGCCCAGGTCGCTTGAGTCGTGGATTATCATTGACTCTTCAAACAGATTGCTGTTTGAAGATCAAACAGAAATTATGTTTGTGTCGTTATCATAATTTTTTAATATTATCACTAATTATATATATATACTATTTATTTAATGATGTAACTGCAACCTAGTACTGCAGTTACATACAAAACTATTTTTTAATCTGAATATCTTAATTTGTATTTGTCATTGAGCTCAATAATACAATAATACAGATTATTATTTAGCAATACTACGGATTATTGTTAAACAGTAATACGGATTATTATTGAGCAATAGTACGGATTATTATCATTGAGCAATAATACGGATTATTATTGAGCAATAATACGGATTATTATTGAGCAATAATACGGATTATTATTGAGCAATAATACGGATTATTATTGAGCAGTAATACGGATTATTATTGAGCAATAATACGGATTATTATTGAGCAGTAATACGGATTATTATTGAGCAATAATACGGATTATTATTGAGCAATAATACGGATTATTATTGAGCAATAATACGGATTATTATTGAGCAATAATACGGATTATTATTGAACAATAATACGGATGGACAATGCAGTAGTGGTGGATGGTCTCATGATATGATGTGCCATAAGACTGAAACAAAAATATGTCATGGTTGAAAGAGAAATAGTTGATGAAATTGAGAAAGCCAAGTATGATGACCTTTTTACTTGACTTTATACTTTATACCCTGTTTTATTGGCTAATAAAAAAGTGCAAATGGCATGTGAATCTTTACTGGGTATACAGAGAGGAAGTGAGCATAAGAGGCAGTCCAGTAGAACCAGTCAGTTATATGATTTAAAATTAAAAAAAAATTGTTTTAAAATATGTTATACGCTTATAATAGATGCATACCATTTATTTACATTTATTATTTGACAAACTTTCATTTTGTTTCTTAAATTTCTTTTAAATCAAATGTGATAACTACCTAAGTGTAGTTACAAGATGAGAGCTACGCTTGTGGTGTCCCGTCTTCCCAGTACTCTTTGTCATATAACGCTTTGAAACTAGTGACTTTTTGGCCTCCACCACCACCTTCTCTCTTAACTTGTTCCAACAGTTTACCATTCTGTTTGTGAAGGTGAATTTTCTTATATTTCTTATACAGCTTTGTTTAGTTAGATTAAATCTATGGCATCTTCCGTTCTGGAAGTTCCAGGTTTCAGAAATTTTTCCTTATAAATTTCGTCGATTCCTGTTACTACTTTGAACGCAGTGATCATATCGCCTCTTTTTCTTCTGTCGTTTAGTTTGACATATTTAACGTTGTTGTTGTTATAGATTCAGCTACTCGGAACAAGTTCCAAGTAGCACGGGCTATGGTGAGCCGGTAACTTACCTGGCACAGGTGCGGGGCAAGTAGCACAGGCTATGGTGAGCCCGTAGTGGACTTACCTGGCACAGACGCGGTGCTGTCGAGGATATTTAACGCCTCTAACCTATTCTCCTAGCACTTGTTTTTCAGCATTACACGCTTCTCCTCACTTACCAATCCGACCAACGTCTCTGCAGGTTATGGTTTTGTCGTACTGAGTAACCCAGTACCCTGGAAAAGAATTATTAATTGTAATTAGTGCAGATAGGATTAGTGTAGAACTTATTAGAATGTTGAATTTTTGGGGATAAGTTATGTGGTATTCTTATACATCTAATTCCTTGTCATGAAAATAAGAATTTGGAGCAATTATATTTCTATTAATATAATTGCTACATCATTTTGTTGCATGTCTTTGCACCTTTTCCAGCTTGTTAATGTGCTTCTTAAGATATGGGCACCACACAGCAGCAGCAGCAGCAGTGTATTCCAACTTTGTTCTCACAAAGATCGTGAACAATTTCTTTAGTATATCACCATTCATGTATTGAAAATCAATTTTGAAATTGGAAAGTGTAGCATAGGCTCCACGCACGATGTTCTTTATGTGGTCCTTGGGTAACATTCTTATATTTAGAAACAACCCTATATCTCTTTCTTTTTCAGAATTTTTTAAAGCTTTTTCACATAATTCGAAGGTTGTTTGTGATCTGTTTTCTCTTACTCCACATTCCATAACACAGTATATATTCACATTAAATTCCATTTGCCAAGTGGTTCTCCATACACTTATTTTATCCAGGTCTTCTTAAAGGGTATGGCAATCATCTATGTTTCTAATTTTCACTAGTATCTTAGCATCATCAGCAAACATGTTCAAATAATTTCATATTCCTTCTCGCAAGTCGCTTATGTAGACAATGAACATTACTGGTGCAAGAACTGAACCCTGTGGTACTCCGGTACCCCACTCATGATATTTCTCCAGTTCAATACATTGCCTCTGATTACTGCCCTCATTTTACTATCGGTTAGAAAAAAATTCATCCATGTCAGAAGTCTCTGTCACTCCTCCAGTATGTTCCAGTTTCCGGAACAACCTCTTATGTGGGATTCTATCGAAAGCCTTTTTTTAGGTGCAAATAAATGCGGTCAACTCCACCGTCTCTTTCATGTAAAATCTTTGTGGCTCTATCATAGAAACTACGTAAATTTGTTACACAGGTTCTTCCAGATCGAAAGCTATACTTTCTGTTATTATATAACTAGCTGTACCCGCCATGCATTGCTGTGGCTCAGTCTGGTTAAATGGAAAAGAAAGGAAAGAGAAAGCGCACGGTTCTAATATGTTTAATTTTACAATGCTTGTGGGTATACAATATGTTTTGTTGTTCCATCGTCTGTGGAGATATAGAAATTGTCTGGTTGGTTCACCCTAGAACACACAACATATAATTGTCCATGTGAGAAGCAATCCGTGTCTAGATATAAACCGCATAATTCTAAAGATTGGCCCTGAGCTTTGTTGATGATGACTGCAAACGCCAATCGAATTGGAAATTACAATCTCTTAAATTGAAATGGCATATTCGTTGGAATCATAGGAATAGAAGGAATGAGGACATCTTCACCTTTGAAAGGTCCTGTCAAGATTGTTGCTGCTGCGAGGTTGCTGATTAAGTTTTTTACCTCAAGCCTCGTGCCGTTGTTAAGGCTTTGGCTTGTTGATATTTCGCAACATGATAATTGGCACGCCTATTTTTAGTTGCAGTATGCGCGGTGGTATTCCTGACAGATCAGGAACTCCTGACTCCTTGCACCACTGCTTTTCCTTATTCTCATATCAGATATAGACAAAAATACAAGTCACAGCTTCGTATCATCCTTTGCAGATGACACAAAAATCAGTATGAAAATTACCTCGGCTGAGGACATTGAAAAACTTCAAGCTGATATTAATAAAGTTTTCGACTGGGCATCAGAAAATAACATGATGTTTAACAGTGATAAATTCCAGGTACTCAGGTACGGTAAAAATGAGGACCTTAAACATAATACAGAGTACAAAACACAATCAAATGTACCCATAGTAGGAAAACAGCATGTAAAGGATTTGGGAATAATAATGTCGGACGACCTAACGTTTAAGGAGCATAACCAAGCAAATATTGCGACAGCCAGAAAAATGATAGGATGGATTACGAGAACTTTCAAATCCAGGGATCCCATCACAATGGTTGTACTCTTCAAGGCACTTGTGTTGTCCCGTCTTGAGTACTGCTCAGTACTCACTTCCCCCTTCAAAGCAGGAGAGATTGCTGAAATAGAGGGAATACAGAGAACATATACGGCACGCATAGACGCAATAAAGCACCTAAATTATTGGGATCGTCTCAAAGCCCTCCAAATGTACTCACTAGAAAGAAGACGAGAGAGATATCAAATAATATACACCTGGAAGATACTGGAGGGCCAAGTACCAAATCTACACAGTAAAATAACAACGTACTGGAGTGAACGACATGGAAGAAAATGTAGAATAGAACCAATGAAGAGCAGAGGTGCCATAGGCACAATCAGAGAACACTGTATAAACATCAGAGGTCCGCGGTTGTTCAACGTCCTCCCAGCAAACATAAGAAATATTGCCGGAACAACCGTGGACATTTTCAAGAGGAAACTAGATTTATTCCTCCAAGGAGTGCCGGACCAACCGGGCTGTGGTGGGTATGTGGGCCTGCGGGCCGCTCCAAGCAACAGCCTGGTGGACCAAACTCTCACAAGTCGAGCCTGGCCTCGGGCCGGGCTTGGGGAGTAGAAGAACTCCCAGATCCCCATCAACCAGGTATCAACCAGGTATCAACCAGATCGAGTCAATACAAAAATTTTGTTGGATAATTAACTGATTCATCTTTTTCCTCAACAGTGTCGACGGGCTTGTATGTGACTGCCTCGCTTTGAATGTTAGACTGAATAATATTTTTAAGTTCGTAGACGTCTTTGATCTTGGCCGCAAGAATAACTCGTTCACTCAGCCAATCGTGATTCTTATAATTGGTTTGAATAATGGGGAATACTTTCCCCAACAAATTCCTTTTTTGACGTCACTAAACTGCAGAAGTTATGAGGCAATGAAATCCGTCCTGAGGTCAGATCAACTGGCAAGTTTCCGTTCCCAATTTCCACAAATTGATGTGAGAATATCTCAGCTGATGGATCATTTCGCAGCTGGACACGCATATTTCTAGTTAATTTTAACGTCTTTACGTGGCGCCACAAAGTAGAATATTTCGGGCAAACATTTATTTCGTCCGCTGGTGTCGATCGAGGAATTACAGGTAATGTTTGCCTGAAATCTCCTGCAAGAAATATTAATGCGTTCCCAAATGGTCTAATGTTTCCGCGCAAATCTTGCAATGATCGATCAAGAGCCTCGAGCGATTTTTTGTGGGCCATTGGGCATTCATCCCAAACAATAAGTTTGCATTTTTGCAATACTTTTCCCATGCCGGATGCTTTGCAAATGTTGCACGTGGGAGTTTCAATGAATTGCATGTTCAATGGCAATTTCAAAGCCAAATGAGCAGTTCTTCCACCTGGTAGCAATGTCGCAGCTATTCCAGACGATGCAAGAGCTAACACTATGCCATATTGGAATCGAATTGCTGCTATAACCAATCTAATTAGAAAGGTTTTACCAGTTCCTCCTGGCGCATCTAAGAAGATGATTTATCCAAGCCAAGATTTATCTATTGACAGTTTGAATTATTTGATTGTAAATGCCTTTTCGCGCAAAGTGTTAGATTAGGAATATTTGATTGCACATACCACAACAGATCACCCGTGTTGTAATTTTGTTCACGACGCAATTCTACATCGAACGAAGCAGCAGCAGATCGATTTGGTGATGGCATTTCCAATTGATTGAGAACTTTGTTCACGATTTCTAAGCACAAATCTTCAATCATTATCAACGCTTCGTTGTAAATTTTTGCTGTGAAATCTATGGTCATATTTGAATTTTCCTTGCGTGTTCGACGGATAATATCTTCAGCCATGTGTGATTTATATTTCTCCTAAAACTCTGCTGGAGATGAAAGGGAGTGGGCGGTCAATATGATTGCAAACAATGCATTGTGAGAGTTTTGAAGTTGGAATACAATGAAATTGGTATAAGGAATTGAGCTCGGAAAATTTCTAAGAATTTTCTTTATTCTTTAACCTTTATTCCTGTCGTGATATTCAATTTGGTCGCCTGAGGAAGGACTTGCTTAGCTAACATACCAGTGTAGTAAGCAGCTCATTCCTCACTTTGGGACCATGTATGAACAATTGACTAGGCGCGAGCAAACGCCGAGACCCCAATGAAAATTGAAATCCTCTCCACTTGGGTGACGACCTTCGCCATTCGCCGAAGCGAATCTAACGAGTAGGTCAAGGGCTCTCACAACAATAATTTATTGTTGTGTGGTGCCGTATATTTGGTCCAAAACTCAGAATCAGTCTCAATTTTATTAGTCGAGTGTGAAGAACACTTGCATAACAATAATAATGTGTGGGGTGTAACGAAAAGACAGTGTTACCCATAACAACTTAGTTTATTCAATAAAGTATTAACTACTACAACAAAACAAAAGGAAATGCCGATGACGTTATTCGAAATCCTTCCTGTGACACTATCAATGACAGCTAGACACCAGCCCCTCGGACTGCATAATGAACTAACTCGAACATAAGCGTGACCACAGAGGAATCAACAAGAAACAAGAACTAACAGATCTATAATAACAATTACAACAAATGACACAGTAGGTTCTGAAACACGTCTCCAGTAACCTCCTAACTGCTCTACGCCTCAGTCCAGTCTACACCTGCAATGGCGGTTGCAATGCAGTCAAATCAGTAGTCTTTCAATGATAACAATAACAAATGGGTTCACTGGCAACTCCAGCACCCTTCCTCAAATTAATCCTTACGTTAACACTCCGTCCCACGGACGATCAACAATCAATAACAATTGATTTACGTTAATAACACAATAACATTTACATTAAATTAATAACTCTTACAACTGTCACTAGTAACGCGGAAATTACACAACACTCTACCCGTCGAGCATTCAGTGAGAAAATCCCATTAATCCCTGTACTACCAGACAGCTGATTAATCTCTTTACTAGTTACGTTAATTTACGTTAATCGGTTACTAATCACTCAGCGATGGTAAACTCTGATTTACAATGTCCGAAGTGCTAAGAGAACGGTAATCACTCGTGATTACCTTTAGAGTAATTAATTACTATCCTCAAGATCAATAATTAAACAATTATAATACGCAACCTTTCACACTGGCTCAGCAATTTACATTAAGGTATGAATTCCGTCTAAGCCTTCCATACTCAGACCAATTCAGGTGGCTAATAACAGTAATTAGCCCCACGTTTACGTTATTCTAAAATGACGCTACTCCTCCCACGAGTCAATCAAGTGCCGGTACTTCCGGGCAGATAAATAACGACGTTACGTTAATGGAACAATGGAGCCTTCGTGTGAGTCGATCAAACAAGGATCGAGGTTAATTACTTTGACTTCCTGAAACACGTCAATTACCCGGCCCACTGACCGTTAATTACGACAGACAATACTCTAATTCTTATCTGGCTGATGGCTAGGCTCCTTGAGACTACCGTAGCTGCTTGCAGGAAAGTAAATTAACCCAAACGTATTCTACGTTACTCAAATTGTCAAAGAACAAATTCTCTTAAAGCAATGGACGTTCCTTTAGTTACGTTATATTAATTGCCTCGCAATCACCTCACTGAATACTGGACTTCGATGTCCTACCAGATAACCAGGAGAATATATGTGTACCCAAGTACTCGTCTACAGCCGAGTTCACCCACGACAATGACAAATCACACTAACAAATCACAGTGATTTACGTTACAATCCGGTTGCAATGACAATACTGCAGAACCTAGTAAAATAACATACAGGACATGAACCCTCTAGAACACTGCCTCACAATGACTTTACTGAACTGCAATCACATACGGTGATGCTCAACACTAGCAACAATCACAATCAAATAACAACCCCTCTGCAATAACACACACCGGCAAGTACTTTAATTTCCAAGTATTAGAATACTGCACACACTTACTTACTTACTGTTGCAAATGACCCCAGTGCTCTCAATAACCCCTGGAACATAGGTCAAAATATTGTAATCACCACACAGTAAATAACACAATAACACTGAGCACCGTGACACTATGATTATATATATAATCATAGTGTATATATATATATATATATATATATATATATATATATATATATATATATATATATATATATATATATATATATATATATATATATATATATATATATATATATATATAAATATATATATATATATATATATATATATATATATATATATATATATATATATATATATATATATATATATAATTGCTGCTGACACATGTAGCCTACAGCTATCAAACGTTTTTGGGAACACTAAGGAGATCTCGCACTCCTTAAATCACATGGGTGAGCGATTTATCGATCACGCATGTTGATAAACCCTCTCGAGAGTTACGTAACTCGACAGAGCGATGGCGGTCTCTCCAGACAGCCTCGTCACTCACCAAATTCTACCAAAATTACGTTAATACTGCAACCACAATATATATATATATATATATATAAATCACACTTGTCACGGCCCTGGGAACAATACTAGAAATTAAGACCGCACTGTGGTACACTCCACAATAATCATTGCCAGGAATCACTGACGTTACACACATACTTGAGTGCTCGGTGTTGGAATTCCATACCTGCAAGACTACACATGGAAATGATATCACTTCGTCCCACGGACGATCAAAAATGATTAATTACCACAATGGAATAATATAATTATTACATGGACATCCTCTCAGTCCTTGGTTAATCTATGTATACTCTGTTCCCGTGTGTAGCCACACACACACACACACTGTACGTCTGTGTACACCAGACGTAAGTCCCTCTGGACTGACAAGATGACAATAAAGGGTGATTATCTCCTCGTCTACACTTCACTTCACCTCCACAGGTGCTGCGTGACAATGTGACGGAACACTTGACCTCGAATTCAAGCTTTTAGAGACTAACTGATCACCAGAAATACACACATAGGTACTTACTCATTCATACTGTCAGCTTACACACCATTCCCATACATCAGGTACCCCGCTACGGGTGGCTGGCTCGCTCACGGCAGCAGTAGGTGGCGTAGGCGGCGGTAGTACCACACGTGGTATTTTACGTACAATTGGCGCGCACTCGAACCCCTCCCACTCACAACACGGCTCGGTTCGCACTCTCGACCCACCAGTGAAGTGAAGCGTTCGTACCCAGGTGACGCGCACAACGATAGCGTCTCACACAAACATGGGAAATATGCCTGACACGAATTTCCCCATTCCCATCGACTGCTACAGAGCACTAGCAAGTCTAATCATCACTGGTATGGGATCTACGAGTCTGTTACTGCTCGTATGCACATTACCCCACAATCGCAGATCACTGTACCCCAACCCACTGTACACAATGTCTTTCTCCCCTCCAAGCGACGACTTTGGCCGGATTCTGTGACGACCACTGTCGTTGGTGAAGCAGGAGTTGAAGCAGTTGAGTAGTCCAGCCACCACGGCGCCCTATACTCAATTTGGCCGAATTGAGTACAGAGAGCGTCTTGACAGAGTGGCAGCTGGGTTCAGAATGATGCTTACACCGACGATTCCCGCGTCCACCTCGAAATAACCAATGAGAGGAAGGCATACAGCGGCCTACCCCTCTCAACCAATCAGCGACAGTGTAGCATAGCCCCTAGGGCAACTCCAAGATGGCCGACCAACATGGCGGCTCAAGATGTTTACTAAGATGGCGGCTGTTTCCATGACGACGACTCGAGCGCGGGAGGCCCACAGTTCACCCACGCCTGCGGCCTAGCTGTTCCCGCGCAAAGTGGAGTCTCGCTCCCAGCCATACAATGAGATGATGCTATCGGCTCTAGCACTGTCCACAGACGTGCTACCCCGGCCAGGGTAACATTTCTGGACTGCTGATGACTGGGGCTCTCACATGAGCCCAAACACTAGATGTTTCGGTTGCTGGTTACCAAACTTAAGTCCGCCCACTTAACAAGTGCACTTAACAAGTGTACTGGCTCCCACAGGCATAAGAGCACTATTGTAAGTGAGCTGGTGAACCATCTCCTCATATGCATGAATTTGATTTGTACGTGACGTGTTGGACGCATATTAATGCATACATCCCAGTGTCGGTTGTTCTCCAATAAACTCAGAGCTTGACACGCACTACGGAAAGTAGAATGTGTAACGCCGTAGACAAATCTCAATTGCTGGAAAGACGTTGAACCGGGCACATTTACCAACAGCATGCGATGAAAGAAGCATTCATCCTGATTGGGATGCACGGTGTACAGTCTACCTATCGAAGTTTATTTGAATATGCCAAGTTGTTCGTCGACTTGGTCTCCTCGTTTGTGTCGTTCAAATGATTTTCTACTGGCATTCCATGTGTAATATGGAGGCACTTCTGACTTCAGCAGTGTTTTCGCAAACGCATCATTTTGACATAACGTGAAGAAAGCAGTCAACGTTGTAGCCGGTGGATTCATAGCTGTTTGTTGCACATTTGCAACTGTGAAATAAACGTTTTGTCCCTTTTCTTGTTTTCAAAACAAAAGCAAAAATTATTAACGAAATCGTTGCACATTTGCAGCTGTGAAATAAGTGTGTTGTCCCTTTTCTTGTTTTCAAACCAAAAGAAAAAAATATTAACAAAATATTTCAATTCAAACGCAGCTCAATCGACACAGCTCAATTTCACCACCAATTGCACTGAAAAATGAAAAGAACTATTAAAAATACGAAATGAAAAAAAAAAAAAAATAAACTAAACCCACAAAATATTCAATTTATCAATATATTTATCAATTAAATCAGAAACATTGAGATGGAATCGTAACATATTTGTACTGCGTGAGTGTTGCTCTTACGTGCAACAGATGGCGCTGTTTTTTTTTTTTAAAGCATGATTTTACCTGTCACAAGTGTGGCATCTAAATAGTAGATATATAAAAACACGCACATATTTGAGTAGAACGTTGTGTCAAAATTTCAAAGCAATCAGTGAAGAACTTTCGGAGATTACAGCATGTGTTGCTCTTACATCCAACAGATGGAGCTGTTAATTTTTTTTTTCCTGTCACGGATAAGGCATGTATATAGTAGGTATATAAACACGCACCTATTCGAATGCAACAGTGTGTCAAAATTTCAAAGTAATTGGTAAAGAGGTTTCAAAGATTTCCCTCACATGAAAAACACAGTTTTTCTAACAAGGCATGTTTTCACAGTCACAGACGTGACATCTATATAGTATATAAAAAAGACACTCAGGTGCGAATGGAACGTTGTGTGAAAATTTCAAAGCAATCGGTGAAGAACTTTCGGAGATTAGCGATTTTGAACAAACGAACATTTACATTTTTATTTATATACTAGCAGTACCCGGCCACGCGTTGCTGAGCCACAGCAACCTTTCCTATCCCCCAGTCCTCCCCTCACCCGTCTCCTCAGCCTCCCAACAATTCCCACTCCACCGTCCCCTCGTCCTCCCCACCATCCCCTCTTCCTTCCCACCTTGCCCCACTCCCCTGTCCCTTTGTTCTCCCCACCATTCTCCAATCCCCCATCCCCTCGTCCCCACCATCCCAAACTCCCCCATCCCCTCGTTTTTCCCCACCATTACCCCTCCCTCGATCGTCCCCTCGTCCTCTGCACCATCTCTCACCTCCGTCTCCTCGTCATCCCCACCATTCCCCACTCCCTCGTCCGATGCCTTCCCAAATGGTCTGATGTTCCCAATCAGAAAATTAAGAACATCAAGTGATCTGATGTTCCCATCACTGAAATATAAGAAAAACAGTTAAAAAATTAAATGAAAATATGAAAAAATAAAAAAAAATAAACTGTACTCACGAAATGAATGATATGGTAAACAACACAGCTCAGTTCCAATACAATTCACACAAAATAATTAAATCAAAATGAAAATAAATCAAAATCTATGAAAATTCAATTTATCAATGCAATCAGAAACACTGAAATGGAATTGTAACATATTTAGTATAGCATGTGTGTTGCTCTTACATGCAACAGATGGCACTGTTTTTTACGAAAAGCATAGTTTTACCTGTCACAGGTGTGGCATCTATACTTATACCTACGAAATGAATGGTATGGTAAACAACAAATTCTCACTCAATCAGCAGATATCGGAGCCAACGAGAAATGAAAATATTCTAAATCTGGTCTTTACGAACAATGAAGACATTATCAGAGACATTACGATATCAGATACCACATATTCAGATCACAAGCTCATGGAAGTGCAAACGACCATCAATACTCAGAATAGACCTAAAACGTTGATAAAGCGAGAGGGGCTATTCAGTAAATTCAATTTTAATAATAAAAAGATAGACTGGGAGATAATAAACAGGGAACTTACAAACATTCCATGGGGAACTGTTCTAAGTAATACAGTCTAAGTCCTACAGAAGGAATAGAAAAACTGACTTCAGAAGCGTATCAAGTCTGTCTGAAACATGTTCCTTTGAGGAAAGCCAGGAAGAGATCTAACGTAGAAAGAGAACGCAGACGACACTATAAACGCAGGAAAAAAATAACGGAACTGCTTATGCAGACACGAATTTCCCGTCAAAGAAGGAATAATTTAAATAGGGAGATTGAAGAAATCGAGCGGAAATTGAAACACTTATATGAAACTGAAGAAAGGCAGTTAGAACAGAAAGCCATTCAGGAAATAAAGAAAAATCCAAAATATTTCTTCTCATATGCGAAATCAAAAGCAAAAACCACTGCCAATATTGGACCTATTCGTACAAGTGAAGGTTCATACACGGAGGATGACAAAGAAATTAATGAAATCCTAAAAAGCAGTATGAGGACATGTTTAACACTCCAATAAACAACATGAAAGTGGAAGATCCAGACAATTTCTTTATGCGGGATATTCAAACCCCTGTAAATATAACTGATATAAACACGAGCGTACTAAATTTTGAAAAAGAAATTGAAAACATGCCCATGCACTCGGCCCCAGGTCCAGACTCATGGAATTCAATATATATAAAGAAATGCAAAGTGCCGGTAGCACAGGCACTCAGTATAGTGTGGAGGAAGAGCTTGGACACGGGGGATATACCAGATGCACTTAAAGTAGCAGACATAGCCCCTCTACACAAGGGAGGGAGCAAAGCATTGGCAAAAAATTATAGACCAGTTGCACTAACATCGCACATCATAAAAGTAATTGAGAGAGTGATTAGGAGTCAGGTCACCAATTTCATGGAGACCAATGACCTTCACAACCCAGGCCAACATGGATTTCGAGCGGGAAGATCGTGCCTCTCACAGCTACTTGAGCACTACGACAAAGTCACTGAGGCATTAGAAGAGAAACAGAATGCTGATGTGATATACCCGGACTTCGCAAAGGCTTTCGATAAATGTGACCATGGCGTGATAGCACACAAAATGAAGTCAATGGGAATAACCGGTAAAGTAGGACGCTGGATACTCAGTTTTCTGTCAAACAGGACTCAGCGAGTAACTGTCAACCATATAAAATCTAGTCCAAGAGCAGTGAAAAGCTCTGTACCTCAGGGTACAGTCCTTGCACCGCTGGTTTTCCTTATTCTCATATCAGATATAGACAAAAAAACAAGTCACAGCTTCGTATCATCCTTTGCAGATGACACAAAAATCAGTATGAAAATTACCTCGGCTGAGGACATTGAAAAACTTCTAGCTGATATTAATAGTTTTCGACTGGGCATCAGAAAATAACATGATGTTTAACAGTGATAAATTCCAGGTACTCAGGTACGGTAAAAATGAGGACCTTAAACATAATACAGAGTACAAAACACAATCAAATATACCCATAGTAGGAAAACAGCATGTAAAGGATTTGGGAATAATAATGTCTGACGACCTAACGTTTAAGGAGCATAACCAAGCAAATATTGCGACAGCCAGAAAAATGATAGGATGGATTACGAGAACTTTCAAATCCAGGGATCCCATCACAATGGTTGTACTCTTCAGGTCACTTGTGTTGTCCCGCCTTGAGTACTGCTCAGTACTCACTTCCCCCTTCAGAGCAGGAGAGATTGCTGAAATAGAGGGAATACAGAGAACATATACGGCACGCATAGACGCAATAAAGCACCTAAATTATTGGGATCGTCTCAAAGCCCTCCAAATGTACTCACTAGAAAGAAGACGAGAGAGATATCAAATAATATACACCTGGAAGATACTGGAGGGCCAAGTACCAAATCTACACAGTAAAATAACAACGTACTGGAGTAAACGATATGGAAGAAAATGTAGAATAGAACCAGTGAAGAGCAGAGGTGCCATAGGCACAATCAGAGAACACTGTATAAACATCAGAGGTCCGCGGTTGTTCAACGTCCTCCCAGCAAGCATAAGAAATATTGCCGGAACAACCGTGGACATTTTCAAGAGGAAACTAGATTTATTCCTCCAAGGAGTGCCGGACCAACCGGGCTGTGGTGGGTATGTGGGCCTGCGGGCCGCTCCAAGCAACAGCCTGGTGGACCAAACTCTCACAAGTCAAGCCTGTGAGAGCCTTCTACTCCCCAAGCCGGGCTTGGGGAGTAGAAGAACTCCCAGAACCCCATCAACCAGGTATCAACCAGCTCAATTCCAACACAATGCCACACAAAATAATTAAAAAAAATATATCGAAATCTATGAAAATAAAAATTATCAATGCAGTCGGAAACATTAATTGGAATTTGTGACATATTTAGTATAGCGTGCATATTGCTATTATGTGCAACAGATGGCGCAGTTTTTTTAAAACGCATGTTTTTACCTGTCACATAGGTTGCATTTATATAGTAGGTATATGAAAAGACGTGCCTATTCGAATGAAACATTGTGTCAAAATTTCAAAGCAATCGATGAAGAATTTTTGGAGATTTCAGCGTGTGTTGCTCAGATGTCCAACAGATGGCGCTGTTTTTCATAAAAAGCATGTATTTTCCTGTCACAGGTGAGGCATGTATGTAGTTGATATATAAAAAGACGCGCCTTTTCGAATGCAACGTTATGTCAACATTTCAAAGCACTCGGTTAAGAGGTTTCGAAGATTTCCCTCACATGGAAAAACACATGAAAAATCACAGTTTTTCAGAAAAAGCATGTTTTTTTAACTGTCACAGACGTCACATCTATATAGTATGTATATAAAAACCTGGCCAGATGCGAATGGAATGTTGTGTGAAAATTTCAACGCAATCGGTGAAGAACTTTCAGAGATTAGCGATTTTGAACAAAGGAACATTTCCAATTTTATTTATATAGATATTCCTTGTATGTTTAATGTAGATTTTATCACAGTAAATCTTATTATATATTTGTGTTACGGACCTGAGTCCAGCGTCCGAGCGCGGAGCAATGACGACAACGCCATCTGTGGGTCAGCCCCCGAAACCCCCTCCAAATGGACGAAGCCATCTAGTGAGGACGGGATATACCGGCCACAGGTGCTGGATTCCCGTCTTAATCAGCTTGTAACATAGCCGCTGCTGACCTCTGGTGAAGTGGCGCTTAGACAGCAACGCCATCTATGGAGCAGAGAGGTGGACGTTTGTGTCTAAGCCTGTAAGTGAGGTGCCCTAGAGTGTCCCTAGTATTAATGACGTGTCTGATTACAGAGTCGACCTGGGACTGCTGTATTGGATGATGAGGCAGTCTACCCAAGGCAGCCTAAGTCTCTCCATGTGTTTGCTGCAGAAGCTGTGAGTCACCCCCGGATGAACACTGTTGAGTGTGTTAGCCTGCCTGTGACGTGGCAGTACCAGGAATCGTCTTATCTGGGGGCTGGCTGGTGGAAGAGACTACCCAATGTGGTGAGGAGAGAGGAGAGTGATCTGCGGAATCACACGAGGCTCCTGCCTAGGGCTCGCAACCCTAGTATCGGTCGTGGAGTGGCCTACACAGCGGAGCTGATCGGAACCTGCCAGCTACAGGCTGGATTTGTGGTTGAAGGCCTCCACGACGGTGCACCCAGTGGGACTGTGATTTGGCTGGCCTGTGGCCGGGGTTGATTCGCCAAGAGAATCAGAAGATTCGTCGTGGGCAACAAAGAAGAGAACCAGGGCTACTCATCTTGAGCACCGTGGAGCATCCTGTGTCTTCAGAGGAAGACTAATTTGTATATAATAAGTGTAGTTATAGCAACCCCGCGTGTGACTGTGATATATTTATGGTGGTGGTAGCAATATATATACAAAAGCAGTGCATTTGTATCCCTTCTCCTTTAATTTACTTGCGTTACGGAACACACCCACTTGTATACCACGCAAGGTGATGGAGAAGATTGTGAGAAAAAACCTAGTAACACATCTGGAGAGAAGAGACTTCGTGACAACCCATCAACATGGGTTCAGGGAGGGTAAATCTTGCCTTACAGGCTTGATAGAATTCTATGATCAGGTGACAAAGATTAAGCAAGAAAGAGATGGATGAGCGGACTGCATTTTTTTGGACTGTCGGAAAGCCTTTGACACAGTACCCCATAAAAGGTTGATGCATAAGCTGGAGAAACAGGCAGGAGTAACTGGTATGGCGCTCCAGTGGATAAGGGAGTACCTAAGCAATAGGAAGCAGAGAGTTATAGTGAGGGGTGAGACCTCAGAATGGCGTGAAGTCACCAGTGGAGTCCCACAGGGCTCTGTGCTTGGACCTATCCTGTTTCTGATATACGTAAATGATATCCCAGAGGGTATAGACTCATTCCTCTCAATGTTTGCTGACGACGCCAAAATTATGAGAAGGATTAAGACAGAGGAGGACAGCTTGAGGCTTCAAGAAGACCTGGACAAGCTGCAGGAATGGTCGAACAAATGGATGTTAGAGTTTAACCCAAGCAAATGTAATGTAATGAAGATAGGGGTAGGAAGCAGGAGACCAGATACAAAGTATCACTTGGGAGATGAAATACTTCAAGAGTCAGAGAGAGAGAAAGACCTGGGGGTTGATATCACGCCAGACCTGTCCCCTGAAGCTCATATCAAGAGGATAACATCAGCAGCATATGCCAGGTTGGCTAACATAAGAACGGCCTTTAGAAACTTGTGTAAGGAATCTTTCAGAACATTATATACCACATATGTCAGACCAATCCTGGAGTATGCGGCTCCAGCATGGAGTCCATATCTAGTCAAGGATAAGACTAAACTGGAAAAGGTTCAAAGATTTGCCACCAGACTAGTACCCGAGCTGAGAGGTATGAGCTACGAGGAGAGACTACGGGAACTGAACCTCACTTCGTTGGAAGACAGAAGAGTTAGGGGGGACATGATCACCACATTCAAGATTCTCAAGGGAATCGACAGGGTTGATAAAGACAGGCTGTTTAACACAAGGGGCACACGCACTAGGGGACACAAGTGGAAACTGAGTGCCCAAATGAGCCACAGAGATATTAGAAAGAACTTTTTAAGTGTCAGAGTGGTTGACAAATGGAATCCATTAGGAAGCAATGTGGTGGAGGCTGACTCCATACACAGTTTCAAGTGTAGATATGATAGAGCCCAATAGGCTCAGGAACCTGTACACCTGTTGATTGACGGTTGAGAGGCGGGACCAAAGAGCCAGAGCTCAACCCCCGCAAGCACAACTAGGTGAGTACACCCCTTGAAAGCCACTACTAACTTGGGGCCGGATACCCAAACTCTAATAACATCAGAGAAGAACCCAGTTGCGACCCAATAGGGCCGTAACAATTTGTCATTGACTTTCTGTTTGCCCTCCATCTCTTGAGCATTATTGAAAGTAATACAATATATGCACCACACCACACTACATTATACTATGGACAAAATATCCTTGGATGGCAACTCACTAAGAGTTGCTGGGGCGCAGAGACTGAACACCCAGCTCGCGACCTAGTTAGGTGAAGACCTTAGGTGAGTTACAGGACTTAAGGGAGAAGTTTTTGTTTCGGGCGGGCAAGCTCGGCAGAGTGCAGCGAGCTACAGGTTAGAGGTGCTGCAGTACGAGCTGAGCTTTCCCCTCTTCCTCATGGGTTTTAAGGCAAGATCGTGCACAGTGATTGTACTCGTGGCATGACCGACCACTCGTGCACCCCATGCACGAGTGGTCAGTGGCACTTGTGCATGGGGAGCGAAGACCTGCAGCGTCTAGTTGTAGTATTCTTTAACATTGCACCTCCATTGCATAACTATAAATATTCACCCTTGCAAGATCAAAGGTGCAGCAACAGAAGTAACTGCAACTTTCTCTACCATTGACCCACCCGGTGTAACAGTATTAAATTAAGTGCACACAAAATATGTAAGAGGAATTGTTATATTCCTAAAGTCATAATCTTGCAAACTATTGGTTTTATAATAGCTTAAAAATATGTAGTGAAGAAAAAGAAATATTGTCAATGAAATCTAAATTGGATAAGGTTACTGACACAGTGGGGCATGTATGCCGACATGCTGCTTCAACAATATGCAAGCACTGCCAGTATAAGCAGCCTGCCCCAGGATGTACAACACCATCTGGCTAGTACCAAAATAAATCGTAACTTCAATATTAAAATTGCCTGTAGTGAAACAGGGCCAGATGACAACTATGACATAACCCCCTTTGAAATAAAAAATGCACTCAAGAAAGGTAAGGCTACCTCTCCTGGAGAGGATGGCATAACATACAATATCATGGAGAGTACTTGCTAGGCTGTCAAACAGACCTTTGTTAGAATTGTTTAATCAAAGTCTAAGGCAGGGTGTGGTGTCTTACCTGAGTGCTGGACACACGGACTCATAATACCCATTCCCAAGTCTGATTCATAAAAATTCAGACCTCTCTCTAACATCGTTCATGTGTAAAGTTCTTGAGAAGATTATACTCGATAGACTAATGTTTCAAATTAGGCACCACTTTGCTCCTAACCTTCTTGAGGTTATCTTGAGATGATTTCGAGGCTTAGCGTTCCCGCGGCCTGATCCTCGACCTGGCCTCCTTTTTGTTACACACCCCCAGGAAGCAGCCCATAGCAGCTGTCTAACTCCCAGGTACCTATTTACTGCTAGGTAACAGGGGCATCAAGGTAAAAGAAACATTTTACCCATTTGTCTCCGCCTCTACCAGGGATCGAACCCGGAACCTCAGGACTACGAATCCGAAGCGCTGTCCACCCAGCTGTCAAGCGCCCTATGGTGCCAACCTGTATGGTTTCCTTCCTGGAAGAAGCACACAAACTTGGGTTGCTAAATATTTTATCAGAGACGGACCGAGCTCTCTGGCTCTCACGCGATCTCCAAACTGCTTTTGATACTGTATCTTATCTTGAGGTTATCTTGAGATGATTTCGGGGCTTTTTAGTGTCCCCGCGGCCCGGTCCTCGACCAGGCCTCCACCCCCAGGAAGCAGCCCGTGACAGCTGACTAACACCCAGGTACCTATTTTACTGCTAGGTAACAGGGGCATAGGGTGAAAGAAACTCTGCCCATTGTTTCTCGCCGGCGCCTGGGATCGAACCCAGGACCACAGGATCACAAGTCCAACGTGCTGTCCGCTCGGCTGACCGGCTCCCATGGAGCCGGTCAGCCTGTAAATAGAGGAATAATCCTGTAATATTATTACTCCTGGGATATTCCTGTAAATAGAGGAATAATCTTAGAACAACTAGCCTCTTTTGGAGTGAAGGGAAGACTGTTGACATAGTTCAGGGGTTACCTGAGTAACAGAACCGCCTCAGTCCTTTTCTAGAGGGTCAAATGTAAACATTGTGCACCCTTCGAGTTGGGTGCACAACGCCCTAGTGTAAACGGCTAAGTCCTACACTGATGTTCTGATGTTCTGATGCACATATTAACAATTGACATTCCCAATTGCTGACGAAGCTGTCGTCTGTTATGCCGACGACATATGAATTGTTGCAAATACCTAAACTAGACTGCAAGCTCTACTTGATTCACCCGCTGCTAAAAACATTGAATGTGGTCATGTTATCTCTGTAACTAAATCCAGAGCACTCCATCCCCAAGAGAAAACTCATGTCCTCTAATTTTCAAGATCAACAACCAGAACATTGAAACGTGTGGGCAGCACAAATACCTAGGAGTAGGTATCAACAGTGACGAATACTGGTATCAATATTAAATCTGCTAGATTATTCTATATGATGTTAGATCTCTAGTTGAATATCATGCCTTGCACATAATTAACTTCCCCACCTTTGTGTTGGACAAACTTGAAGTAGTACAGAATGAAACCATGAGGATAATTCTTGGTGCCCCAAGATCCACAAGAATCATCAACATGAGGGAAGAACTGAAGCTTCCAATCATACCAGAGAGAATCATGCAAGGCAACACGACCTTTTGCCTTAAAGTCATGAGAGACACAACATCTCCTACATTGCTCAGAGACAAATTATTCAGTGATGTTGGTATGTTGGCACCCTATTGGCTGGTGCCAACATACCAACTCGCTCCTTTTATGATAAATGGCTGAGTAAAAATGTCTACAATCTCATCAAACTCAACATTCCTTTTAAGAGCAATCTACCTATCTCTGATTGTTGGGATTGAGTACTACAGATGTGGGAGGTAGCATGTTTGGAGTAGATGCTCTTTTATTTATGATCTTGTTAATATTATTACATGTACCTGATAATTGTTTTGTTGTTGTTATTGGCTGAGAATAAAACTATGTGGACGAAGATTGTTTCTCTTACCACAACCATAACAGTGGCGACGAGGATTAAACATCTCCGGCAGAGAGCCTGGGTACGAGACGTGGTGTGAGGATCAAGAGAGAGCAGGCCCAGCAAACACAAATCATCTACACAACGTTCGCCTATCTCTTCCCAAAGGTGTGGGAATGATTTGCATTGAGAATGGTGCAGGAGAGCCTTTGAGAAACTTTTACTCAAAAAATCCAAACACAAAGGTTTAATTATAAATTGTTTTTCTACAATTATTTTCTTCCAAATGTAAAACAAATAGTTTTTACATGTTTAAATATAAAATTGATGGTGTTTTTTTGTAAAATTCATTAATAAATTGTGAATGATATATATTGGCTGAGTGAAACCTTTAAAATCCATTTAGTTATAATTTGAACAGAAAAAAGTAGTTTTCCAAATTTTCTAAAAATCGCTCTTTTTAACACAATTTGACTCCTTATGCATTCCACTAAACACTATATCATGTTTAAATATATAATTTATGTATTATTCTCTAAAATAATTTATATAAATTATATAAGTTGCTGGAAAGTGGTGTTAAAGATTCTGAAAACCTTTTGTTGTGTTATAATTGGAATGTTCTTATATATGTCTCAAGTTCACAGTTTATCAAACAAGAATATTAACATTCGTCAACTCTTAAAATCTTATATGTTATCTTGCTGGTGCAAAATGGGTGAATCTTTAGGAACAGCTATAGTATCTATATATCACAAATGGTGTTTTCCCTAACTCAAACAATGTAGAGTTTATTATTCTACACATATTTCTAATGACTCTTAGATGTTTACATTCTCTGAAGTATAATTGTGAAGGCTGTGTCCATCACTCTCAACACAGATTCTTAAACTCTCTGCAGGTTCAACTATATAATTAGTTTCCATTTTGAATCTCCATGGACATTTGTATCCAAAATGAAACCAATGTGGTTTCCTTCAGCACCTTCAGCCAGCACATTTGCTCATTCATTTCCACAGATTCCAACATGGTAGGAGATTTACAGAAATTTGTATATTCATATTGTTATATATTAAAAATATGAATGCAGTTCAATATGATAAGACAAATACATGAGTTTATGATAAATTCGTTTTCTGTGATATACCATTGATATGCTCTTTTTTTCTTTAAACGGCAGACTAAACTAAAGTGCTCACATCAACAGATTTGATGTATAAATGGTCAACGCTCAACAGAGTTAGTATAAATGTATTAGTATAAATCTTACTTGTCTCATTGTTAATTCACATTCAATGTCAACTTGTGGTTTTGATGTGGCACGTTTGGCCAAGACACCCCACCCCATTATGCACCCCATACCCATCTTGTGGGCGGTTGTGGAAAGGGTTACAGAGGCACATAATGGGCTCAGGGACTGAACCCTACAATTCATTTAGCTAAGCAAGTTACAATCTTGATGAGCTAGTTACAAAATTCAATATAAGTCATCACATCAACAATGGGTTCGAGATCGACCTCAAGTACAGGTTCTAAATTAAGCAACTGACATATGTGGAGAGCTAGTATCAAAATTTATATGTTTGTCCTGCACACCGTCCCCCATCCAGTGGGCAGCGGTGGATAGGTTACAATCACTTAGTTGTTATCTACAGTTAGCAAACTGGGGATATTTGGCTAAAATTTCTGGTAGCAGATCATTTTGAATGAAATATTGACACATCGCTGGAACATTGGTTATAGAATTGTCTCTAAATTCATGTATCTTTTCGCACTCCATCACATAGTGACGGAGGGTGTGCGAATAATTTTGTTGACACAGTTTACATTTGGTCAGGTCTACATCAGCAGATAATGAGAATTCCCAGAGATACTTGTAACCGAGTCTAAGCCGAGCAGTAGTAACATCTAGAAGTCTGCTGATTTTATTGGATGATCCATAGATGTGTGGCTCCTCTTGTATGATATGTATGATAGATGGAATTACTAGTTCCAGTTTCTAGGCAGGCGATGAGTACTCACAATAACCTTAATTAAGCGTCAAAACAAAAATGTGTATACTCTTTTTACTCTCCTGACCTTAGTTCTCGAGCTATGTATTTCATTTTGGTACCAACGTGTTCGCAATAACATTCTCTAGAAGAAAATCAGCAAAAACGGTCACCAAAAGTTATATGAATACCAGCACCCAATAAATACCTACGTAGATGACTCGCCGTGAGTGCCCAAGAGCAACAAAATGTTTTTACTCTTGGGATTGTTATCACTTCCACACTTGTCCTACAGCGTTAATTTTGGTATCAATGTACTCGCAATGAAATTCCCAACACGGTGATATGAATATAAACGTAGAATAATGGTCGCTGCCCACCCGCAAGAGTGTGGGAAGTGGCGGAACTGTTACCCAGTATTGGTGACAAGACGACACATGGGCGATACAGTGCTTTGAAAGTTTATAATTATATCACTGTCCTGACATTATTATTGTATGTACGTCATTCATTTTTGTGCCAATGTTTTCGCAATAGAATGTTCTATGAGCCCGTAGGTAAAAAAGAGCAACAAAGCGTAAGACAGAATAGCACCATATATAAAACAACGCTGGTACATATCAGTGAGCGTCAAACACACACGAAATGTGTGTGTTTGATGGTGGTCAAACGATGTTTGATGTGTTTGATCAGGTGATGTCCTGATCCGCATAATTAAAGTATGAATTATGTTGAGAAAAAATAAGAAAAAAGGGAAAAAACAGGGGTGGGAGAAACATGACAGAAAAAGAGTAAAAATACAATTTGGTCAACAAAACAGCATTGTTTAAAATAAAAGATATGGATTGACATTTTGGTGGTTAGGTAGGTTACATTGAGTTAATTAGGTAGTACTTAGTGTTTATCTGTTATAGATAGGAGCTGCATGCCTGGTATGGGCCAATAGGCCTTCTGCAGTTACCTTTGTTTTTATGTTTTTGCCCTGTAACCTAAATGGTTAGAGAGGCACAAATATGGGCTTAGGGACTGAACCCCACACTACATTTAGCTAAGCTGGTTACAATCTTGATGATATAGTTACAAAATTCTGTATAAGTCGTCACATTATTAATGGGTTCGAGATCAACCACAATTTCCTGAATGGATATAACAAAGGGGATATTAATAGGTTATTAAAATTGTCAACACACGATAGAACACGAAACAATGGGTATAAATTGGATAAGTTTAGATTTAGGAAAGACTTGGGTAAATACTGGGTCAGTAACAGGGTTGTTGATTTGTGGAATTTTTCTTAACTTATAAATTTATCTTTATTTATCTTAAACTGGTTGGGAGAGGTACAGTTTTTAACATAATTGGGAAGGTCATTCCACATTCGAGGTCCCTTGATTTGTAAAGCATTTCTAGTTTGACTAAGTCGTACTCTTGGAATATCAAATAGGTATTTGTTTCTGGTGTGGTGCTCATGGGATCTGTTACAACCTTCTAGGAAGCTTTTAGGGTCAGGATTGACATTACAGTGCAGCGTTTTATATATATAAAATACACATGAGAGTATGTGCAGGGACTTAATATCTAACATATTCAGAGATTTGAGTAAGGGGTCCATATATACTGCCCGGTTGCCTGAAATGCTATATGCCTACTATATTGGCTTTAGGTATTGTATGCACTAGCTCTATCTATAAATCCAACATTATGTTTGTAAATCAACTATGTATGTACTTTCCTGAATAAAATTGACTTTACTGTACACTTATATGCTAGGTGGATTTGTTATCCCCTATCGTTTGGGAGAAAAAAAATGACTAATACGTTCGGCGAATGACTTTGACTTCAACTTCACTTTGACTTCGTTCATGTCATCGTATTTTCCGTAATATATAAAGGTTATGACAATGCAATTATATTATTGTGTGCAAATAAGTTGGAAATTTCATGTACCCTAAAAATAGTAAAATAAAGAAAAAGAATAATTAAATAATTGTTGTAGTAAATTGTCACACGTTCATCATACGCAAACGAACACACAGTTTGGAGCGTCAGTACAACAAGACCGCCGCCATTTTAAAACACGGCTTCGAATGTAAGTAATGTTTTTCTCGTACTAACACTGTGTTATGCAATAGATTAGGTCTTGAATTCACAAATTTAGTTGTTACATCTGACAGAGTATGTTAGACGGTGTAATGCTGGTCCATGTTGACGTATTTGTGGGCTTGGTTGGTTTACATGTGATGGCACACAATATCGGCACCCCACAACATGCTGTTGAAGTTGGAATGCATGGCATAGGCTCCTCACACAATGTTCTTTATGTGGTCCTCAGGTGATAGTTTTCTATTTAGAACCACCCCTAGATCTCTTTCTTTATCAGAATTCCTTAAAGATTTCTCACATGGTTTTCCTAATGATAGATTGTGGGCTGTAAGGGACAGGTGGGATGTATGGATTAGTTGATAATAGTTCCAGTCCACCTGTAGACAGGGATCTCACATCAGCTTGTATATTATACAAGGATAAGATTTGATAAATTCAGTTATTTGACTGAACACTGGCTCTGTTTAAATCAGAGATTTAAACATACATAGTCTAACCTAGCTCCTTTCTTTTTTACCTAGCCTAACCTAGCTTTTTTTCCCAAGCCGGTCTATGGCCCATGTTTTTTTTCGATGCCTCAGTGGTCCATGCACATGTCCGTTCAAGGGGATTAAATAGCCGTTCTATGGCCCCAGGGTTTTACGAACTTCTTTTTCCCAAGCCGGTCTATGGCCCGTGTTTTTTTTTATGCCTCAGTGGTCCATGCACAGGTCCGTTCAAGGGGATTAAATAGCCGTTCTATGGCCCCAGGGTTTTCTCAAATTTTCTTTCATAGCCGGTCTATGGCCCCTGGGTTTTACAAACTTTTTTTCCCAAGCCGGTCTATGGCCCCTGGGTTTTACGAACTTTTTTTCCCAAGCCGGTCTATGGCGTGTATGTTAAATAAACCAAATTTTTCACTTTTGACAATTGAGCACCTGCTACATCCAGATTCTAGGGAGGAAAGGAATATAATATAATATCTAATATATCTATCTGTGTGAAATAGATTAAATCCATTTATTTGATATTCAGCTAATAGTTCTGTATTTTCTACATTCATCCATGTTTTGGTAAGTGCAATAATATGTATTGTTTCATTGCAGATTAGAGATTCAAGATAGTTCTAGATTTCCGAAGTACTGAAACGCGCGCCATACAGGCTTGGTGGATCTAGGTGCAAGGTAAAATTATTTACATTTACTTTTGTATTTATATGCATATATGCATTTATATGCATTATTCTCTAGAATAATAGATCTCGTAATAATTTTGCAAAAATAGTGGCATTTACTATTTTAAAAAGCTCGGGTGCAGGGGGGGGGGGGGGTTGTGTAAAAGCCTGGTTTGTGCCTCGGAGAGGCTATGGGATCCAGTAAGTTCAGTAGAACTTCGGTTTCAACCCTTTTACCCTGTTGTAGCTCAGTCGATTAAGGCAGTGTCTGGGATGCTCCCAGACGCAGGTTCGAATCCTCGTCACGGCCCTTGTGGATTTGTTCATTTGATGCATCACGTTATTGTGATCTGTGTGTGTAATTCTTCACTTGCTACAGCAACAGGAATGTGTGTGTATGTATTTGTGTTGTTGAATATGACCGAAAGTGTAAGATTAATGATTCTAACACAAATCGTCTGAATATTTGTTTTTCTTCACTGTCGAGAGTAGTTAAAAAAATTTACTCGAGTTTATTTTCACACTTTATTTATGGTCCTTAAGTCCCTCTCCTTAATGCTGCTGCTGTTTCTCGCATCTTTGCATCGCTTGTATGTTTGGGGGTTTGGCCTCTTGCTATATATTGATTCCATTTGTGTGTGTTTGGGTCTCAGGCCCTCTCGCAATTTCTGTTGAACAAACCCCTTTTCCTAGTTCTGCATCTCTCCTTTGGTACAAATTTTGTTGTGCTTTTATCATATATTTCACAAAACTTGACATACATTTCATTTACTTCATGTCCTATCAGCAAGTGTTTGTCAAATTCTTTAAGGAAAGTTTATCATCCTGATTGCAGATCTCTAGCGCTATTATGTCAACTTCTTGTGGATTCGCAATCATTATTTAATTTACCTTTAGGTGTTCTTTCACCAGCACAGCAACACTGTACCTCTCCCAACCAGTTTAAGATAAAAACTAAGTACTAACTAATTAACTCAATGTAACCTACCTTACCCCCAAAATGTCAACCCATGTCTTCTATTTTAAACAATGCTGTTTTGTTGACCAAATTGTATTTTTGTTTTTTTCTGCAATGTTTCCCCCCCCCCCACCACTCTACCACCACATTGAGTTTAGTAGCTCTGTGCACGTCAGGTGCTGTTTAATATACAGACCTACTCCTCCATTTGACCTAGTTTCTCTATCACATCTATATCACTTTGTGCTTTAGCCCTGGTGGAGCTTGGTCCACCAGGCTGTTGTTTGGAGTGGCCCGCAGATCCACATACAGTCTGCATATGATATACAGTCTGTTGATCAATTAAACTACAGTAGTTAGTTTTTATCATCCGAATGCACCAATATGTGTTCATTCTTCCCAGATGAAGGAACTAGGTAATATTCATCATCTGAATGCACCATCTGATGCTTTAACACACTCATGATACACGAGAGGTTTAAAAAACTTTTAAAACTTTTTGACCTATGTATTTAAAAGCAATTCTAAAGTTAAAAAGTGTAGCATAGGCCCCTCGCAGAATGTTCTTAATATGATCCTCAGGTTATAGTTTTCTATCTAAAACCACCCCTAGATCTCTTTCTTGATCAGAATTCTTTATAGATCTCAGTGGCTCGATCATAGAAACTGCTCTAAATCCTTGTTGGCCTGGATTGTGGAGGTCATTGGTCTCTATAAAACTAGTAATCTGACTCCTGATCACTCTCAAATAATTTTATTATGTGGGATGTTAGTGCAACTGGTCTATAATTCTTTGCCAATGCTTGTGTTGTGTTGTGTTGTTTTGGTAGTGATGTGCAATGTGTTGTTTTGGTAGTGATTCGTCCAGTTCTGGTAGTAGTGCGGTTGTTGTGTAGTGTAGTACTTGTGTGCTTGTTAATGACTTGTATTCCAGTCTTGTGGGTATCTCCTTTCCCCTACGGGCCAACTGCTTTGTTCTTACCTAGCATTTTGCTTTGTTTGGGTATGAATGTTTGTGTGCCGTATATTTTGCAAAATTTGCCATATATCTCATTATTTACTCCTCTGCCTAGCAACAAGTCTGTCTAATTATACTCATTAACTGTTTTTCAAAGTTCCCCATAGTGTCCTTTATTGAAATCGAGTTCATGAACCGTTTCAATGTTCTTATTTTCTTCTAGATTATATCTTAAAGTATATTTAAATGTTATTGTTATTAAATGTTATTGTGACATTGCATTGCAATTGAGCTATGTTGTTTACCATTCCGTTCATTTCGTGAGTATAAGTATAGATGCCACACTTGTGACAGGTAAAACCATGCCTTTTTTGAAAAACAGCACCGTCTGTTGCACGTAAGAGCAACCCACACTATATTATGTTGCGATATTATTTCAATATTTCCGATTGTATTGATAATTTGAATTTTCATAGATTTCAATTTATTTTCATTTCGATTTAATAATTTTGTGTGACATTGCATTGAAATTGAGCTGTGTTGTTTACCATACTGTTCATTTCATGAGTATAGTTTATTTTTTTATTTTTTTCATTTCATTTTTTTAGCTGTTCTTATTTTTCAGTGATGGGAATATCAGATCATTTGATGTTCCCAATTTTCTGATGGAAGCATCAGACCATTATAGAATGCATCGGATGAGGTAGTTTGGAATGGTCGGGAGGACGAGAGGGGGGTATGGTGGGGAAGACGAGGGGACAGAGAAGAGGGTAATGGTGGGGAGGACGAGGGGACTGGGGAGTTGGGGATGGTGGGGACAGGGGAATGCTGGGGAGGACAAAGGGACAGGTGAATGGGAGATGGTGGGGGAGGAAGAAGGACAGGGGAGGGGAAAATGGTAAGGAGGACGATGGGACAGGGAAGTGGGAATAGTGGGGATGATGTGGGGACAGGGAAGTGGGAAGGACGAGAGGACTGTGGAATGGGGAATAGCAAAGTGAATTATAATTATATATATTAATTAATTCTTATAAATTTCCAGAAGCCTGTATCAACACCCACACTAATGCAACTGAAAGAGATGTTGAGACAAGTATTGCTGATATGTTGAAGAACGCCCCAAACAAACTCGGTGGAAACAGATACAAGGTAAAGTTTGCCAATTTGCTGTAGTCTAATTCAATTTCTTTTTAGTAATCTTCGAGAACATTTATGCTATGAATAAGATAAAATAATGTAACTGATTTTGATTTATTTACTATTTATTATTTATTTACCGTTATTAGTATAATAGATCTCGTAATAATTTTGCAAAAATAATGGCATTTACTATTTTAAAAAGCTCGGGTGCAGGGGGGGGGGGGTTATGTAAAAGCCTGGTTTGTGCCTCGGAGAGGCTATGGGATCCAGTAAGATCGTCCTTCCTTTCCTCCCTAGAATCTGGATGTAGCAGGTGCTCAATTGTCAAAAGTGAAAAATTGGTTTTGTCTTCCGAATGCACCATTTCTGTAAATTTGCTAATAATCTTTTAAAAATAGTAAATGCCATTATTTTTGCAAAATTATTACGAGATCTATTATACTAATAACGGTTTGATAAAATACAGTAGACTGCCTACTGGTTTTACCTGTAATAAGGTTTGATACAGATGATTATGATTATGGTTTTGGCCTCCACCACCCTCTCACCTAACTTGTTCCAACCATGTCTACCACGGTTTTGTCTTCCGAATGCACCATTTCTGTAAATTTGCTAATAATCTTTTAAAAATAGTAAATGCCATTATTTTTGCAAAATTATTACGAGATCTATTATACTAATAACGGTTTGATAAAATACAGTAGACTGCCTACTGGTTTTACCTGTAATAAGGTTTGATACAGATGATTATGATTATGGTTTTGGCCTCCACCACCCTCTCACCTAACTTGTTCCAACCATGTCTACCACGGTTTTGTCTTCCGAATGCACCATTTCTGTAAATTTGCTAATAATCTTTTAAAAATAGTAAATGCCATTATTTTTGCAAAATTATTACGAGATCTATTATACTAATAACGGTTTGATAAAATACAGTAGACTGCCTACTGGTTTTACCTGTAATAAGGTTTGATACAGATGATTATGATTATGGTTTTGGCCTCCACCACCCTCTCACCTAACTTGTTCCAACCATGTCTACCACGGTTTTGTCTTCCGAATGCACCATTTCTGTAAATTTGCTAATAATCTTTTAAAAATAGTAAATGCCATTATTTTTGCAAAATTATTACGAGATCTATTATACTAATAACGGTTTGATAAAATACAGTAGACTGCCTACTGGTTTTACCTGTAATAAGGTTTGATACAGATGATTATGATTATGGTTTTGGCCTCCACCACCCTCTCACCTAACTTGTTCCAACCATGTCTACCACGGTTTTGTCTTCCGAATGCACCATTTCTGTAAATTTGCTAATAATCTTTTAAAAATAGTAAATGCCATTATTTTTGCAAAATTATTACGAGATCTATTATACTAATAACGGTTTGATAAAATACAGTAGACTGCCTACTGGTTTTACCTGTAATAAGGTTTGATACAGATGATTATGATTATGGTTTTGGCCTCCACCACCCTCTCACCTAACTTGTTCCAACCATGTCTACCACGGTTTTGTCTTCCGAATGCACCATTTCTGTAAATTTGCTAATAATCTTTTAAAAATAGTAAATGCCATTATTTTTGCAAAATTATTACGAGATCTATTATACTAATAACGGTTTGATAAAATACAGTAGACTGCCTACTGGTTTTACCTGTAATAAGGTTTGATACAGATGATTATGATTATGGTTTTGGCCTCCACCACCCTCTCACCTAACTTGTTCCAACCATGTCTACCACGGTTTTGTCTTCCGAATGCACCATTTCTGTAAATTTGCTAATAATCTTTTAAAAATAGTAAATGCCATTATTTTTGCAAAATTATTACGAGATCTATTATACTAATAATGGTTTGAT